>NC_060269.1:13714474-14014474 GCF_021613505.1 Equus quagga
CTGCACTGCACACAGGTACACACCCCACACACCTGGCCCCGGCCAGCCAAGAACAGACAGCCTCTGCCTGCAGCAGAGGACCTGGGCCTACATTTCCACCTGAGGGGTGTGCGCACGAGTCAGATCCATAACGACGAAAGGCTCCGGTTTGGGGTAGAGTCAGGCTACTTTTACTGAACATATGCTTTGGATTTAGTCAAGTTCATTCTATGAAAAGTGAAACATGAGAGAAAAGGATCCTGCTTTAAAGAACAAATAATAGTAATAACAGCTAGCAGTTATTGAGTGTTCACCATTTATCAGGCGCTTTGTTAAGCACCTTTACTCTCAGTATATAGCGTAATCCTATGAGGTAGCTGCTACATATTAACCAAGTTTAACAGGTGAGGAAACTGAGGGACAAACAGAATAAATAATTTGTCCAAGGTTTCACAGCTCTTTAAGTGTTGCAGCTAAGGTTCAAACCAAGACAATCTGATTCCAGAGCCCACAGTACACCAGCTCAATATTCTTATAATTTTAGGCATTAGTTGCCAACTAGTAAGCAGAATTCTAAGAAGGCCTCCTCATCCCCGCGCCCTCCTAAAATGCCCTCCTATTTGTGAAACCTGTGAATATGAGGCGATATTACTGCTTGACCGTTTTGTACCACAAAACGGAGATTAGCCTCAGGGGGCCTAACGCAATCACACAAACAGAGTTTTCAGAGTTAAAGACAGAGTTTTCTCTGGCTGGTGAGCAGAGAAGTCAGAGAGCTAGGAACATGTAAGAGATTTGACATGAAGGAGAGTCTCCCTGCCGAGATGGACGGACCACAAGCCGGCCGGAGAGTGGCCCCTGAGAGATCCAGGGCCTACAAGCAGTCTCCAGCCGACAGCCAGCAAGCGAACAAGGACCTCATCCCACAACCTAAAGGAACTGGATTCTCCCAGCAGTCTGAATGAGCTCCTACCCTCGAGGCCTCCAGGTAAGAACCCAGCCTTGCCAACCCCTGAGGGGCCTCGGAAGACCCTTCAGCAGAGAAGGCGCCTGTACTTCCCACCTACAGAACTCTAAGATTTTTATCTTGTTTTTTAACAAGGGTGTTGTTTTAAGCCACTAAGTTTGTGGTAATTTGTTATAGGCAACAACAAAAAACTAACACACACTTCTGGTACGAAAATCTCTATGGGTTTTCTACTGCTGCACGATTACCACCGACAGAAGAGCGGACAATCCCCGCTCCTTGTCTCCAGTTCCAAGGGCAGAAGGCAGCAGTGCTCTGCTCAGGGTTTTTGCAGATGGCTCTTTGTAGGAATCTGCCTCCACGCTCATTCCGGTTGTTGGCCAAATTCCAGTTCCTTGAAGCTAGAGGACCAAGGGACGTCTTCATTTTCTTGTTTCTTTCACTTTAGATGAGATGATAAATGATGATTTATAATCTACAAATCATGTCAATTATGCAAAAAGAACACAAATGCCTTTAAATATTATGTAAACGTATGTTTAAATGTAAGGAACTTAGTCTTATATTAAATGAAGAAAGGGGAAGAAAAGAATACAGAAAGGACCTACAATGTATTCTTTCTAAATTTTAACGCTAATTCTTGGGTTAAGAGATAATCAGCTCCTCTTATAAAATTAAAGTATATATGTGTATGTTTCTACAGTTCCCATTTCATCAGTTTTCTCCAAATCTTAAACGTTAAATTATGTTTTTTTTACAGTTATTATACAGCCGCCTGAGCATCTTTCACTAGTGTACAGAGATATCAAACTTGTATCAGGAATTTAACACATAAGGGAACTAGTGACCATAAACATTTTTCTATTATTTCTTCACCTCATAAAGACATAATAAACCATTAAAAATACAGATTTAGGGGCCAGCCCGGTGGCATAGTGGTTAAGTTCACACACTCTACTTCAGCGGCCTGGGGTTCATGGGTTCAGATCCCAGGAGCAGACCTACACACCACTCATCAAGCCACACTGTGGCAGCATGCCATATACAAAATAGAGGAAGACTGACATAGATGTTCGCTCAGAGCCAATCTTCTTCACCAAAAAAAAAAAAAAAAAAACACCACAGGTGTAGAATATACTCAAGAGAAGTCAGGGAAACTGATGCTCAAAGGGTATTATGTAACATTGGTTTAAGTTTTTAAAAGTGTGCTCACAAATCTAGGGCTTTCCCCAAGGGAGTGGTTTTAATTTTGCAAGAAACTACCTTTCAAGATAAGTCATCTAAACACACAAAGTGACAAAAACACCTTCTTTGTCAGATATATCATTTCACTGGCAGCAGTTAGCATAAAAGTGAGAAAAACTTGTCCTGTGCACATACAAAAACTCTAATATTAAACTCGAATGACCAGCTCACTGGACTCATGACTTCACCTTCCAAATGTGTTCACTGGCCGAAATGGAAACAAGACTGGAAAGTTGCATGCAATGAACTCCTGCAAGACAGAACAATGTATACATGTGGGTATTATTATGTTCTGTCTCATGAACATACATAACAATTTTCTTTCATAACAAAGCATCCCTCACTAACCATAAAATCTACTGCTTTACTCAGAGATTGCTGCCCTGTTATATTTACCTTTCATAGTTCTCTATTACGGAAATATCCACAGTTCTTGGGCTCTCACCTAAGCAAGCACTGGAAATGTCCTATACAACATCACAATTCTTTAACCAGATGTTTTGGAAAGCTGATTTTGGGGGCGGGGAGGGGCAGTGGTGGCCCTGAGCTAACACCTGTTGCCAATCTTCCTCTTTTTGCATGAGGAAGATTGTCACTGAGATAACGTCTGTGCCAATCTTCCTCTATTTTATGTGAGATGCCACCACAGCGTGGCTTGATGAGATGTGCTACATCTGTGCCCAGGATCCGAACCCCCGAACCCCCGAGACCCAGGCCGCCAAAGCAGAGTGCTCGAACTTAACCACTACACTACTGGGCCGGCCCCCAGAAAGCTGATTTTTAAAAATTTTATTTTAGAAAGGTAATATGGTGCATTTACAGTGTTTACATAATATTTTCTACAGGATTTGGAACACCATCCCATAATCAAACACATTCATATTTCTCCAAATAGAAGTGTGAACAGTCATGCTAAGTAGGATAAAAACAAAAGGCTACAAACAGCCTTACGTAAGTTCAAGTCAGGTTTTACTGCTAAAGTTCTTAAGAAAAGATGTTTGGTTTTCAGAGCTTTTTTGGATTTCAGATTTCCAGGTAAAGGTCTACGGACTAGAGCTTAAAATGAGTAATCAGACAACCCATTAGAGTCCTTTTTCTCCAAGGGGCGAGATAAATTTATTAGAATGATGACAGGTGCTCTGGCAATAGTACCACGGGAAAGTGCACTGCCACAGAATTAAAGAAAAGCATGCTAATTCACCTGGCAACAGAGATCTTTCACGTGCTAAATCTAGACAAGGCTGCCGGACAGTAGGCATTCTGTAAAAGGGCGGCTGGCACTACGACCCCTAAGATGACAGATTTTCTCGGTAGAGAATTACTCCCACAGTCTTTTGACCTGGAAGTAAAGCCCATCGATAAAAACAGGCCTATAATACTAAGACCTACAGTCTCGTCCATACATAAGAATAAATTCGTCTTTGGGTCACCTGCAATCTACTTATTAATACGCAACTTGGAGACAACATGCAAGTCCTGGGGAACTGTCAACACAGCCCTCCTTTGGGTTTTGAAATGTCTGAGATTTGTAAAACACAAAATTACCATCTTAACTGCGGACAAAAGAACATGTACGTGTTTCAATTGATCTCTAGGGCCTGATGGAAGGAAAGATTTTTTACAAACGTGATTCACTGGTCAAAAGTTAAAAAGTAACAAATAGGCACATCAAAACATTAATTAACTAAGCCGTCCTAAAAATTCTTCAAAGAACAAAGTACTTTGAGAGTAGTGATTTATCATACAGTAAGGAAATTATAGGCCAAATCATTAAATGGAATTTATTCAAGTCCATGAACATCAATCTTCTTTATATAAAAAGAAAACATGGTATTCCTCAGGGAGAATTTTATGCAAACTTTCAGCAGCGTTTGCAGAGTCTCCACTGGATGCAAAGAATTTACATGTGTGCTAGTGTTTTTGACTTGTAGGAAATGCCACACCTAACTTTAGAAAAAGCTCATTGAATCCACTTTTTATATCAAAAATAAATTAGAGCTACAATTTGTTACTAAAACGGATCAAACACTAAGTAACCACACAACAGCTTATATACTCAGATAAAATAAATCAAGCTGCTCATAAAGAGACTTCTAGCCCGCCTGTTGTTATTCTCACATTTAATTTACTACATAATAACAGCAAAAGGTCTTGGCAAACATAAAAATGCAAACTACCCTGAATACAAACACAGCCTGTGCTGCTACAACATGAAAGAATCAACAGATGGTTGGCATCAGGAGACTGGCACAGATGCAAAAAAACTAGCAAGGCAAGTAAATAAAAAGACAAACGTGTAGAAATGGAACAAGGTATGTTTGAACCTCATTTGCCATATTGAAAAAACAACCCTCATGTCAACACACAAGTGATCTCGAATTTCTGTTAGGATCTCTGCATCTGAGGTCTTGGGAAATGCTCAGGCTCAGTTGGCCGGTGCAGGAACTACAGAATTAAAAAAAGCCTGCCAAACGGTGCATGAGAACACTGTGCAAGGAGATCCGCAGTTTAAAGGGAGGTTGGGGGGGGGAGGGTTGGAAGGAGGGGGGAGGATGGGGGAAAAAGGAGCAGAAATGAACAAGAGGAGAAGGTGAGAGGGGAAGAAACTAAAGGGAGGAGGAGGAGAGAAGCAGGGCCTGGCAGCCCCCACTTTGAGGTCAGCCTGCACATCCAAACCCGATTAAGGTTTCTAAAACCATATGATGATGTTATGACCTAAAATAGAGAAGGACATATATTCAACTCTTCTACTATTCCAAAAGTCATGAGCAACTACAACGTGTCAAGCGTTATACAAGGCCCTGGGGCACACAAAGACTCCATCACTTTTTCATTTCATTCAATCAACATATTTCGTTTGTGTGGAAATTAATAAACAGAACTCTCATTAAATTGGAGTTCGGAGGCCAAAAAGGGGCAGCTCTTGTGCCCCACGATGATTGCAGAGCCCAACAGGAAGAAAGTCTTCCTCCTCTTGACCAGCAAGAAGCTCAGCCAATGAGAGACTGTCACACCTCAGCCAATGCAAAGCCCTACGCCTGTTTACAATAGCCATCCCAACTTCCTCTTCCCCTCTGAGTTTCTCCTCCCCTTGTTGCAGGGACTTGCATGTGGCCTGACGTGGCTACAGACCCTGAACTGCAGGTCTTTGCTCACCCCGAATAAACCCGTTTTTGCTGGAGAAAACTGGCTGGCTATTTGTTTAAGGTCAACATTTGCACTAAGACATCAAAGATCAACAACATTCAGTCACTGTGACTGAGCTCACAGTCCAGTGAGCTGGGACCCTGACATTCAGAAAATGCAGTAAGAGCACTTGTCTCAGGTATTCAGAGAGCAGTGAGGAGCGACCCCTGAGTCAGTTAGGCAGGAACAAATGGGTGACAAGGGAGGGGACAGTCCAAGGAAAGGAACTAGCAGGAGCAAAGGGACACATGTGGGGGGAATGAAATGTACTATAAAAGAGTTAAGTCTGAAGCAGGAAACATTGAGAACAAGGGTAGAGAGGTCAGCGGTGGGTCAGATCTTGGGCTCCGTATGACACTTGGTGGCACTCTGGAAATAGAATGTAACTCTTCACTGCCCTCGAGTGGATTCTCAGCAGTCAGGACAGCCAGAGTTCCAGACTCTTCCTAAGGGGAGACTGATTCACTCAGTCTAGGTAGAGCTGAGCCTGGGCAGGCAAAAACGGACACTCCTATATTTTAGGCTTTTTGTGTAGAGAACTGGTTTCGTCTAGCTTCTCACACTCTCTTGTGCATTGAAGAAAGCACAGAACAGTTTTGACAGATCCATCCTGCCAGGCTGCCATCTACTAGAGAAATATCCTTTACAGCAAAACTCCTACCTTCATCCAGCGCAGCGCAAACACTCCCCACAACAGGAACTCTCCAGCCTTCTGACTGCCAGCAAGGTTTTTCTCACGCTGATTAGAAACAGGCTTCTCTCTAGTTCCACATAACGTTTTGTTTTGTTTTGTTTTGGAGTTCTGTCCTCAAACAGGAAAGCTAAGCCTTCACCCTCTCCCACATGACAGCACTCTAAATCGTGTGAAGACATCGATCCGATTCTGCTTCTGCTCTTCTTCAGGTTAAGAGCCTCAGTTCCAGATCTTCTTCAGGTTAAGAGTTCCCTCAGCTGATTGATTGACAGGTCAGTTTCCAGACCCTTTCTGAGTATGGCTGCTCTCTGTCCAATGGCAGCTGTTTACCAATTTCCAGATCCACATCTAACACCCAGAACTTGACATGACTCTCCTGATACGGTCTGACCAGTACGCAGAACAACAGAACTATTCTCTCCACTGATCTCAACATTCTACTGCTTTTATTGAAGGCTGGGTTTTTGATCTAGCCACCAAGTAATACTGCAAACCAAAATGTCCATAGAAATCAAGTACACTCAAGACATTTGTAAATAAGTCAAAATCAAGTCTGATATCCCCCATCTTAAGCTTCGAAAATTGACATTACATTTATCCATGCTTAATTTTGTCATATAAGCATTTGGTCCGTCACTGTTTTTACTAACAGTTTTTAAATACTGATTATATCTCTTAAAATATTATCTATCCCTCACACTCGTCATGAGGGCTACTATCAAAAAAAAAAGAAAATAACAAGTGTTGGCGAGGATGTGGAGAAATTGGAACCTGTTGTGCACTGTTGGTAGGAATGTAAAATGGAGCAACCATTATGGAAAACAGAATGGAGGTTCTTCAAAAAATTAACAAATAGACCCAGTAATCTCACTTCTAGGTATACACCCAAAATAATTGAAAGCAAGGTCTCAAAGAGATATTTGCACATCCACGTTCATAGCAACACTATTCACAATAACTAAGAGGTGGAAGCAATCCAAATGTCCATCACCAGATGAACTGATAAACAAATGCGGTCTTTACAAACAAGGGAATAATATTTGGCCTTTAAAAGGAAGAAAATCCTTTCACATGCTATAAGATGGATGAATCTTGAAAACATTATGCAAACATTAAGTGAAATAATCCATTCAGTAAAAGACAAACCCTGTATGATGCCACTTATATGAGGTCTCTAAAGTAGCTAAATTCACAGAAACAAAAAGCAGAATGGTGGTTTCTAGGGGCTGGGGTGAGGGGAGGAAAAGAGAGTTGCTTTTTAATGAGTGTAGAGTTTCAGATTTTCAAGACAAAAAAGTTCTGGAGACCGGTTTCAAAACAATATGAATACACTTACTACTGAACCGTACACTTTTGAAAAAGGTTAAAGTGGTAAATTTTATGTTATCTGTTTTTTATCACAATAAAAAAATGAAAGAAACCATTATCTATCCCCTACTCTCACCCCAGCTCATACATACCTTGGACTCAACTGAGTATGTACTTAATTTCCATGAGATTTTGATAAAAACATGGAGCAGGAAGGGCCAAGACAGAGCCTACTTTTTAATTAAAACTCAACAACACTCTGGCCATCAGTGGTCAACCATCTGTCAATCATTCTGACTGCAGTATCACCCACCCACATTTCTCCATCTTATGCGCAAAGTTACCATAACAGCCACGTCAAACGTTTTACTCAAATCAAAGCCATTATGTCCATGGGACTCTCTAGGACTTATATAACCATTAAAAACCTTGTCTGACCTAATTCAGACTCTGTTAGACCCTACTGGCTTCTAGTGTTTGCCACTTTCCTAACTACTCCCAAATAATGTGTCTGGCATTTCATTCCAAAATTTTGTAGTTGAAGAATTTGATAAGCTCAAAAATCTACCTTTTCCCCACTAGGGACTTCATTTGCCCTATTCTCCATAATTGAAAATTAATACAAAGTTTCTGCAGGAACAGCTATTTTGTTTTTCAGTGCCCAAGTATATAGCTTTTCTGGGACAGGAGTTATGAACCAATTTAAATAGGGACTTTTTTATTAGCTCCTCCTTCATGCATCTTGGGCTATTATGTATACTTTATAAAATGTTTATCCAGATTTAGGATTATTTTCATTAATGAAGATTTTCCCAATCAACTGACCAAGTAAATCAAAATCAGGAACTCAAAAATCCAACAGTCAAAAATTCTACTAATGAAACAGAAGATTTAATGTGTGAAGTCCATAATAAAGGACTTTAACCTCAGATCAACAAAGCCTGGAAAGTGGGAGGAGGAAGCAGGGAAAGTGAAATGTATTCTTTTCTTTCTGTCCCTAGTTACTAGACAAACTGGAGATAAATATGTAGAATTCAAAATGGGATCTTTTCTCTTTTTGTCTTTACTTATTAGATGAAAGAGATTAAATATGTATAATTTAAAATGAGATTTCTGCTTCAGAGTCACAAGAGAAGATTAAAGCAAATGAAATATCATCTGAGTTAAATCCATTCGACTGGTTTCACTTCCTACTACATTCCTAACAGAAAGCCTTAGGTTCGCCAAGAATAAAACATATTATTTTAATATAAAAACAATAGCCAATTTAAATCAAAGCCAATATACTTAACGGTGAAATGCATAAACACTGACATTAAAATCAGGAGTAAGACAAGATTGCTTATTATTACCAGTATTATTTAACCCTGTTCAGAAAATTCTAGCCAATGCAAAAAAACCAAATACTTTCTTTTTCTTGCCCACTGCCGAAGCACTGTAGGTATCCCGAGGAAGCTGCACCCTGGCAGCAGATGTCTATGTCTTTCTGATGCATATGAGCCTCTGGCCTGGACAGGAAATGTGTACACTCATAGACAACGGCAGTGCCTTGTAGGGAGGAGGTAGGAGATGGCTCCTGCTCTACCTGGCCTGTGGTCAGGCTACATACTCACCTGCCTAGCTTTCAGGCAGCAGGTCCCCACTGAGCTACGGACGAGCTCCCTTCTCTATGAGGCAGGGATGGACAGTGTTCTCTGCCTATGATAATGTCAAGAGGGAGTGGACTGACCCTCCCAATGAACTGACCGGGATATCTCAAGTGGACTGCTGGCCAAATTTGGTGACCTAAGGCATGTGGCCAATCTTCTGCATCTACCTGTGAGCCCAGCCAGGGCCCTGGCTCAGGCCACCCTGGAAGCCAAGGCTTATACCACACAAACACAGAAAACAGACTTAAACAAAGATAGGAAAAAGGTTTCAATGTGCATGCGAACTCCAACTGATCAGTGGTGGCCGCCTAGAGCGCTGTGCTGAGAGTGACTCTGAGACTGCAAAGGGGCCAGGAGCCCCAGTCTTCTCCAGGTGTCCAATGGAACATAGGGTAGGGGTTTCTTCCTAAGCCAGTGTCAGCCCGGCACAGCACTTTAAATACCTCATAGGGCAACCCTGAAACCAGCAGTTCACTTGTGCCCAGGAGGCAGAGCAGCTGGGGAAGGCTGCCTATGACTATGGATTCCGGGGGGGCCAGGTCAAGCTAGAATGGGAAATCACCGAAGTGTCTATGAGGAAACTGGCAGTATAGATAGACAGAGCCAAAGTCAGAACTCAAAGAAAATGGTGGGAATACAATTAATCTAAGGGCAAGAGGAAAGTATAATGCGGACAAAGCAATGCAGTTAGTGACAAAATCAGTAAAAAGCAGTGTAGACAAGGGGAAAAACACAGATGGGTAAGTATTTTGGTAGCTACTCCTTAAATAAAATGCTTCCAGATATTTCCTTTTGCAGAGAATAGCTGCTTGAAAGGGTAGGTACCATGTTGGTCTGGATAAGTAATTTAAGCCAAGTTGTTTCTAAAATACTATTTTATAAAGTTATAAAACCATCAATATTTCAAAATTGTATACAATTTGATCTGCTATAATGTTTATTTTGAAAAGTTCAATGACACAACTTGACTAACATAGTAGGAAACAATTTGAGCATAACACAAATTTTGCATTTGCTATGCACAATTTTGTCTCCCAGAAACACTAGGTGAATAAAGAAAACTACACCCAGTTGAACTGAGCCACACAGAAATACACAAAACACACCCACCTCAAATATACACTACCCTCCTCAGTTCACCACGTTATAAGACACACACACCCACTTCAGGTGTTACAACCTTCCATCTAATTTCAGATAACCCTCCTTCCACCATTTCATAAGAACTCACAAGCTGCAGCCCTTCTGAGTGTACACTGCCACACCAAACTTCAGGCCCTTTTAAAGGTAAACTGACATTTATTGCAATAGTTACGTATTTCTTAACCATTTAACAGGTGTAAAACTGTGCTACCATTTTTATTAGACTCCTATCTTTTATTTTATGTGTCACTGACAAAGTTTTTGTATATCCTGTCCCTAATGCCATGATTCTTATTGAGCAATTCTGCAGGCAGACTGATTTTTAGGAACACACATATCGCGTGATAGCAGGACTGACTGTAGAGCCAAAGAGCTAAAAACAAACAAGGTGTAAAAACATAAAGACCACACAGAGTAAAAAAGTCAAAACACTTAAGACCATGAAATAAATTCCAAGTCTGATGTATATTCCAGGATAAGATTAAAATTTTATAAGCTTTACTTATCGGAGATACATTTGATGAAAAATCCAAACACTCTATTTACTACAAGTCTCTGGACTCCCCAGGACAGGAAGGAATGCATGCAAAATTTTAGAAAAATAAAAACCACCTCATTCTCTATTACTCTAGGAACTAGGATGTATTCTGCTTTATGTAACTTTAGTAAAATACAGACAGAAATTTACAGTGCCATGTGGGATCAGTCAAATTCAGAAGAATCCTGAAAAACAAAGCAAAACAAACTCTTACACAACATTCTCTTGCAAAACTCAAAATAGTCGAGAGTCATCAAGACCTATCCAGAAAAAATTCATCTGAGAAATACCACATATAATTTACAATAAATGGGGGGAAAAAAACCTTTTTTTTTTTCCACAAGAAGCATAAAGATTAGCTTGCTGAAAATGACCCCAATGCTAACTTTGAGACAAGGTAGGTTCAACAAGTCAGAGTTCAGAATCATAATCTTAACAAGCAAAAGACCATGAGGTGAGTTCAGCTATATTTTTATGGCATCGAATAAATAGAAGACTTTGTTCCTGAAACACAAGTGACCTTTACAGGTAGCAAATAGTTTCCTCTTCAAACCCCCGTATTTCTGACCAGGGACCGCATCACTCAAGTTGGAATTGCCAGTGAAATGATCAAGGTAACATTTGTTTAGCCTGGCAGTCATTAGGTGGCTAGTACTATGATAATCACATTCTGTTCCCGGGATAACTTTCCAATCCCACAATTCGGTTGCTTTTCCATGCCTGGTACCAATTTTTAACTCTAGGCTGTTTGAAGAATGATTTCAATTAAAATGACCTTGTCTTTAGACCAACTTCATGTTTACCGCCCAGGATATCATAAAATGTGGTATGTAAGAATCTCTGGTCACATGACAAAGACAAAAAAAGAATAAAATAAAGAACTAGTTTTTGAATCTTTAAAAAAAAAAAACTGACCACCTTGTTTTAAGATTGGATGTCAGCGAAGTCACTCAAATATTTGAAATCTCTAATAAATAAATAATACGTGTCCATAATGGTAACTAAAAATTCCAGAGAGAATAATACAATTTTTGAGCAACTAACTTCTACAGACCTTCATTTCTGTGCTTTACTACACCTATAACTCCCTAAGAAACGAACTCTTTGAAGTCACCTCTTGATTAAAAAGCAATCTGCAAGAACTTTCATTAAAAAAATAAGCTGATTAACCCAAGAGTAAAAGTGATTCAATGGAGAAAGGACAATCTTTTCAACAAATGGTGCTGGAATAACTGGACACATACATGCAAAAAATAAGCTAGACACAGACCTTACAACTTGCAAAAAATTAGATTTTCAAAATGAATTACAGACCTAAATGTAAAATGTAAAACTTTTATAAAACTCCTAGAAGATAACGGACGAGAAAAGCTAGATGGGCCTTAGGTTTGGTGATGGCTTTTTCAGACACAATACCAAAAGTACTGATCCATGAAAGGAAAAACGGGTAATTCAGACTTCATTAAAATTGAAAACTTCTCTAAAAAAAGATACTAGGAAGAGAATGAAAAGACAAGCCACAGACTGGAAGAAAATCTCTGCTGGGATCTAAAAGATACAAAGAATTCTTAAAACTCAACAATAAGAAAACAAAATGGGCAGGTGGAGGAATTGGAACAAGGTGGTCAAAATGTACAATTTTCAGTTATAATAAGTACAGAGGACGTAACGTACAACGTGATGACTACAGCTAACACTGCTGTCTCACGTAAAGGAAAGTTAAGAGAATAAATTCTAAGAGTTCTCATCACAAAGACAAAATTTCTTTTCCTTTTTTCTGTATTTTCTTTTTATTATAGGTATATGAGACAATGGATGTTAACTAAACTTATTGCAGTAATCATTTCACAATATAAGTTAGTCAAACCATTATGCTGTACACCTTAAACCTACACAGTGCTGTATGTCAATTATATTGAAGTAAAAGTGGGGAAAAAAGAATTCTTAAAACTCAACACTAAGAAAACAAAATGAGCAACAGATTCAAGAGACAGCTCACCAAAGACACAGAGATGGCAAATAAGCACATGTGAAAAAACATGCAACATCATAAGTCATTAGAGAATTGCAAATTAAGACAACAGTGAGATACAACTACACACTTATTAGAATGACCAAACTCCAAAATTCAGACAACATCAAACGCTGGGAGGATGTGGAGCAACAGGAACTCTCATTCATTGTTGGTGGGAAGAGAAGATGGTACAGTCACTTTGGAAGACAAGTTTGGCAGTTTTGTTTTGTTTTGTTTTGGTGTGTGCGAGGAAGATTCACCCCGAGCTAATATCTGTTGCCAATCCTCATTTGTTTTTTTGGCTTGAGGAAGATTAGCCCTGAGCTAACATCTGTGCCAATCCTCCCCTACTTTGTTGGTGGGATGACTCCACAGCATGGCTTATGAGTGAGCAGGATCTGAACCTGCGAATCTGGGCTGCCAAAGTGGAGCACGTGGAACTTTAACCATTCGGCCCTGGGGCCAGCCCAGTTTGGCAGTTTTTAACAAAACTAAACATATTCTTATCATACAATCCAGGAATCACACTACTTGGTTTTTACTCAAATGAGATAAAAATTTATGTCTGCACAGAAACCTGCACACAAATGTTTGCAGCAGCTTTACTCATGATTGACAAAATTTGGAAACAACCAGGATGTCTTCCAATATGTGAATGGATAAGCAAACTGTGGCACATCCATACAATGCAATATTATTCAGCAATAAAAATAAATGAACTAACAAGTCACAAAAAGACATGAAGGAAGCTCAAATGTACATAATTAAGTGAAGGAAGCCAGTATGGAAAGGCTACATACGATATGATTCCAACTATATGACATTCTGGAAAAGGCAAAACTCTGGAGATAATAAAGATAGTAAAAAGATCTGGACTGGGAGGAGGAAGGCAGGAAGAGGAAGAGCACAGAGGATTCGCAGGTCAGGGAAACTATTCTGTATGATACTGTAACACACCTGTCAGAACACACAGAACTGGACAATACAAATAGGGATAATGTGAACTATAGACCTCAATAATAATATATCAATATTGGCTCATCAAGTAACAAATGTACCACACTACTCCAAGATGTTAATAACAGAGGAAACTGTATGCACGAGAATACACGGGAACTCTGTACCGTCCCTTCAATTTTTCTGTAAACCTAAAACTGCTCTAAAAAATAAAGTCTATTAATTTAAAAATACACACGAAACAGAAAAGGAAATAAGCTGAAGCTAAGATCAAGTGCCAAATGTATGTCACAACAATGAAATAAAAGACACACAAATTAAAATGTTAAAGTTTGCTTTCTCCATTAATTTGATCTATGCTACTATCCAACTCTGCCATGAGCAAAGTCCCCAGGAGGAGCTTGGGCTACTCCTGACACCGTCTACGCCAGCACTATCCAACAGACATATACTCTAAGCCACAAATGCAATTTGAATAGTAGTCACATTAAATAGGAAAAAAGAAACATTAAATTAATTGTAACACTATATATCCTATTTAACCGAATATATTCACAATATTATCATTTCAACATGTAATCAATACAAAAATTACTAATGAGATATTTTACATTCTCCTTTTTCATTCAAACTCTTTGAAATCTGGGTATATTTCACACTTAGAGCATACCTCAATTCAAATGCTAAATTTTAATCAGAAATAATCTCGTTTAGATACGGATTTCATAAAATTTATAATTTAAAAAATAGATTCACAAACCAAGCTGTTCCAAAATACTTAAAATTTTTCCAATAACTAAATCAAGAACCAAAAAGTCACTCAGCTTTTAATATGTTCACATCCACATTGACATCTCCACTCAATTCTCCATCACTTGCAAACTTTATATACTTAAACATTTTTCCATACTGCATTTTATACTAAAAATAAAAAACTAATGTAATGATACAGTAATTAAAATAACCATCTTACAATATATATAAGTACACATAAAACACTATATATATAAATACATGTGTAATAAGTATTTCTTTTTAATTACTAATTATAAAGGTATCAGTAATTCATGCTGTCTGCATAAAATATTCAAATAAACACAATACAGTTATACAAGTGTGTAGAAAAGAATCATTGGATTTTCAGAAAATCACTTGAATTTACTCCACTGACACCAATTAAATCAGTGACATGTTTCTATAAAATATGAAAAACAATGCCCGTGCCTGACATATACCTACAACACAATGGTATCTCAACGAGGCAACAGTCAAGTAAAAGAAGTCCCACCAGACAATCAAGCTGTGTATAATGGAAAAATATTTTACACGGCTTTAGTTTTTTTAATTAATTAAAATTAAATGAAATTAAAAATTCAGTTCCTCAGTCATACGAGCCAGATGTCAAGTGCTCAGAGCCACATGTAGCCAGCTGCTGGCATACTGGACAGCGGGGCTCTGCACATTTAAAGTAAAATAAGGTTATTTCAAAGTGTTATTTTAGCAGAGATCTGAATGCAAGTACGTTACTTAGATTTTCCCCCTTGGCCCTCATTTTTTTTAGCTCTCCATGCAAAGAAAATAGAATTATTAATTATTATACGGTTAGAAGCTAATAAAGATCGGTTACACTAATCTCCCTAGCACAGCACTTTCTTAAAGTTGATTTTCTCTTATTTTGCTAAATGTCTTCTTTTTCTATTATACAGTTAGAAATCTAAAACAGAGGAAACCTGATTACCTCCAATTTCATGATTTTTAATCTATGCAATAAACACCAAAATTTATACCAATCCCCTCTAAAATTCCCTGCACTGCTAAAGGCTTTACTTCAAAAATGCATACATTCATTGCTCAGAGATCTTTCTAAGGATCTGAATTATTTTCTCTGAAACTAGTCCTAAGGAGTTAACTGAACTTTTGGTATTAAGGACTAAATGTGTTCAGAAAATTATTTAGAGAAACAGCGTTCTTTAAAATGTAATGTCTCACAAGATATCAATGGGTACACAAAATATTAAAAAACGACTGCTAATAGGTGATATGAAAATGTTCTAAAATCAGTGGTGATGAATATACAATCTATGAACCTACTGAGAACTACTGAACTATACATTTTAAATGGTGGATTTGATGGCATGTGAATTATATCTCAATAAAGCTGCTACACAAAAATTCACAAATGCCTCCTACATTTATGCACAAACTATTAGTGAGAAGATAAGGTTCCCTCGGTGACCACATATTAAATATGTAGTATTACTGCTGCATATGTTGAAATAAGATATGCATAAAAAACTCATGTCACTCCTGTTGCTCTTAAATATGCATGGAAATGGTCACTAAATGCTCTGCAAGATCAGATACACAGAAAAAAGACAATGCGGGACATTAACTTCATGTATATTGCTCTAATTTTTTACATCATGTAGTCGTATGTGACTTGCATAAGAAAAATAAATGTTTTGAAAACATAATAACCTGGTTAATATATGCAACTCCCTTCAGTTACACCTTCTCTCTCCTTGAAATACTTACCCCGACCTCTAGAAGCACTGTTCATTTAAGAACTCTAATAACCAAAAAGACTTTTGTTAAGGCTGCTTTCCATGCTCCCCAATCAAAACATCCAGAGAACATGAAAAGAATGGAAGATATAAACACTGGACTTCTTCCTAGACCTTGAGCTGTACCTTCTCTGCCAGGTTTTTTTTTTTTATCTCTCTAGGTAAACCCAGCACCCAATACAACATCTGGGACAGAGTAAGCATTCGAGACATAGTTGCCGAATGAACAAACAATGAATGTGGTCATTCTCATGGGGGACACTGCCTCTGAGTACACGCCCTGCCCATCACCCTTCCTCAAAGAACACTAAACTTGTTCCGACGTCCTACCCCAGCTCCAGGTTCCACCTGCGTGGGTAAGAGTAATCTCATGCCCTTCGCCAGTTCAAGACTGGATATGAGATATATCAGGGGAGATCTGCTACAGGAAGAGGGTTCTTGAAAAGGTGTCATTGCTTCTTACGGACACTACCTTGTCTGAAACCTACCTGGTACCTGCCACCAGCCTGAGGATTAAGCCACTAATCCAGTCAGCAAAGCAGAGAAATGGAAAGAACTTGGGTAATATTAACCTAATTAATCAACCATCCCTGAAGCCTCTTAGACCACTGAATTTCCTTATTTGACATAATGTCCTCATTATTTAAATGAGGTGGAGTTGCTGCTGTTTGCAGCCAAATGCATCTATTTGATGAAATTCCTATGGTGCTGTAAGTTGTGATCAGAACCACAAATATGGGGGAAGTATTCCAACAATACAGATACTGGGTTTTTTTTTTTCTTTTTAACCAAACCACTGGGCCTGGATTCCCAGCATTCTTCTAATCATGCCTCAGGTTGAGTGAATGGCCAGAAGCTGGCTGACATACTCAGATAGGAGCCGTTTTGACAACCACAAAACAAATGTAGAACTTCCAGAAGACACGTAACAGTCAATCGCTTTGCTTTACCCCTAACTAGAGGACTAGAGTCAGGAGGGATGTGCTATGACATTGCTTTAGGATTCCCAGCATTCTACAAGGCTTCCTAGGAGGTATTTTTCCACTAACGTCTACACTAAGTGGTTCCATTCAGAACCTAAAACAAAATGCTATCGCCTGCAAAAGAAAAACATTTGGTAAAGAGACCTCTTTGTTCCAAACACCTAAAAGGACTTACATAAACAATAAAGAAAAACAAAAGATTCTAAACAATTGAAAACATTTTTTCCAAAAACTAAAACACATTGGAAACATAGTGCTGAATCAAGTTCCCAAACAGCAGGACAGCTGTAATCACAAAATAACTGCAGAGAAAGAGAAAAACATCTAAACAAAATGTCCAGTTTAATATCCAACCAATCGGCTCCTTTAAAAACCATATTTTGGTCAAATCACCATCTTCAAGACAAAGAAAAGAAAAATGTCTACAAAGTGGGCAAACACAAGGCAGTAAAGTAGTAAGGGAATCAGCAGGTTCCTTTCCTCTAACCTTTAAATTACATGTTTTCTAGAATGCCATTGGCAAAAATAATTTATATATTTATTTAATGTATTTAGAATATCGGATGTTAACTAGATTATTGTGATCATTTCACAAATATCAAATCATTATATGGTACACTTGAATCTAACAGAATATGTCAATAATACCACAATAAAAAATATTTACAGAATATGAATGATTTATTAAATATTAACTAAAGAAACTGAACTTTTATTCAATTATGTTTATGTTCTAGGTACTGTGCTAAGACCTGGGGAGTAAAAGTGACTACGACAATGCCCGTCTTCAAAAGTGTACAATGCAGTGGTCCACTCCATCCTCCCATCACCTCACCATCACTCACCAACTGCCCTGTCTCTCACAATGTCACCACCTTCCACCCATATGGCTCATGACAAACAACTAAAAGTCATTCTGGAGTCTTCCCTTTCAACAAATAATCCATCAGCAAGCCCTCTCAGTGTTAGTTATCCCCGACAACATACACCCAGAAGCCAGCCACTTCTCACCAACTCCACTGCTGGGGCCCAGTTCCAAGCCGCCACGGAATCACTCCTCAGCTAGACTCCTACCTGTGTCCCTGCTGCACTCTCGCCGCCCTAGAGCCTGCTATCCACACAGCAGACACAGTGCTCTTCTCAAGGCACGAACAGCATCACATCATTCTCCTGATTAAATCCCTTCAATGACGTCCTTCTGCCGCTAGAATAAACCTCATGATCTGACCCATCACCACCTCTCTAGCCCTATGCCCTACAACTGGCACCTCATCCACTAACCACTAGCCTCGCTGGCTTTGTTTCTGTCCTGTGAACAGGCCAAATTCATTGCCGTCTCTGCTACTCTCTGAGTTCTTCATCCAGGTCTTCTTCATATGGCTGCACTCTCATTGTTTAGGTCTCAGCACAACCTGACAGCCCAGCTAGAAACTCATGGCCTAGGCACTTTACCCCACTGTTCTGTTCCATTTTATAAAGTAAACTTTTTGTTGAAGTATAAAGCAATTCCAAAAAATGCAGAAACTTAAGTGTACAGTTCAGTGAATTCTCATAAAGTAAACACACCCATATTACCAGCACACAGATCAAGAACAAGCACGCTAGAAGTCCACCCAGGTCCCCACTTCCACTCACTATCCTCACAATGAGGTGACCACAAATCCTGAAGCATAATTTCATAGATTAGCTTTACCTGTTTCTGAAGTTTCTATAAACTGAATCATACAGTATGCACTCCTGCCTCCAGCTTCTTTCAGTGAACGTTATGTTTTTGAGATTCGCCCACGTTGCGGAGCATAGTTGTAATGCAGTCATTATCATAAAGCTTTGTAACACTTCATTTCATGAATATACCACAATGCATTTGTCCATTTACTTGTAGGTGAACATCTGGGTTACTTCCAGTTTGGAACAACATCTCATCATGCTGCTATGAGAATTCTTGTATGAGTCTTTTAGCAAATATATGAACACATTTCCACTGAGACCATGTCTAATGGAATTGCTGCATCATATCATATGCATATATTCAACTCTAGTCCGTACCACTTAGGTTTTCCAAAGTGAGTGTACCAATTAAAAAAACCCAGCATAAGTGTATGAGAGTTCCAGATAATCCTTGCAAATATTTGACATTCTCTCTCTTTTTAATTTTGCTCATTCTGGTGAACATATCTTGGCATCTTGTTGTGCTTTTGGTTTGCGTTTCCTAGACAACTAATGGAGCTGATCATCTTTTCACGTATATTGGCCATTCGGATATCTTCTTCTGTGAAGTACCTGTGCAAGTGTTTTGCCCATTTCAGACATATGCGTTATAAACATCTTCTCCCCCTCTTTCATTTGCTTTTTCATTCTCTTTATGGTATCTTCTGATGAACAGTTCTTAATTTTATGGTTCTCCAATCTATTAATTTTTTCTTTTACAGTGTTTCTTATTTAAGAAAACTCCACCTACCTTAAGATTATGAAGGTATTCTCCTATGTTTTCTTGTAAAGGTTGTTTTTACCTGACATGTTTATATTTACAATTATATGAAATTGAATTTTTATTTATGATGTGAGTTAGGGGCCAAAATTTTTTTTTTCCATAAGGATATCATTTCGACCCAACATTATTATTGAAAATATCATCCTTTCCCCACCATATTATTAATGACATCTTTGTCAAAAACAATGTCTATTTGTCCATCCTTGTCTCAAAACTATAGTATTAAATTAGAATTCCTCTATAATAAGCCTTGCTATCCAATAGTGTGAGTCCTCCAGTTTTGTTCTTTCACTTCAAGGCCACCTTGGTAATTCATGGCCCTTTGGATTTTCACCTAAATTTTAGAATCAGTTTCCACCAAAAAAAAAAAAATCTTGCTAGGATTTTTAACGAGCTTGCACCTTTTGAAATCTATTGACTTGTGCTTTATGATGCAGCATATGGTTAATTTTGGTAAGTGTTCCATGGGCATTGTTTGATCAACTGTCATTGGGTACAGTGATCCACTAATGTCATTTAGGTCAGATATATTGATTATATTGATCAGATTATCTATCCTTTCCAGTTTTTTTGTTTTTTTTTTTTTTAAAGATTTTATTTTTCCTTTTTCTCCCCAAAGCCCCCTGGTACATAGTTGTGTATTTTTAGTTGTGGGCCCTTCTAGTTGTGGCATGTGGGATGCCACCTCAATATGGCTTGACGAGCAGTGCCATGTCCGCGCCCAGGATTCAAACCGGTCAAACCCTGGGCCGCCACAGCAGAGTGCGCGAACTTAACCACTCGGCCACGGGGCCGGCCCCTATCCTTTCCAGTTTTATCTTCCTGCTTCTTCTACCAGCAATTGGGAAAGGCATGTTTAAGTGTTCCATTGTGTGTTTGTCTATTTCTACTGCTGCTTCAAGTTTTGCTTTCATATTTGGAACACATATATCTTCTGGTGTATTGACCCTCTTTTGTTAGTAATGCTTCTTCCTTAAAGTCTACTTTGTCAAATACTAGTAAGGTTACAACTGATTTCTTTCCATTTGTATTTATTTATCTTTTTCCATCCTTTTATCTTCAGGCTTTCTGTGTGTTTATATTTTAAAATTGTCTGTTAAGGGGCATCAGGTTGGTTTTGGGATCCAATCCATTAATAATAGTCTTTTAATTGAAGTACTTAGTCCACTTAAATTTAATATAACTAGTGATCTAGTTGGATTGACAGCTACCAACTTAATATATACTTTCTATATGACCCAGTTGTTTCTTTTTCCTCACTTCTTTCCTGCCTTGTGCATTAATAAAATTCTTTTATTATCACATTTTTTCCTTTTGTTAGTTAAAATAATCTTTTACTATTCTTTTTGATAATTTTATTAGATAAATTTACTTGATAATGCTAGAACCTTGAACTCTTTCATTCCATTTGCTTCCTCCTGCCTTTCAAATTGTTCTTAACATTATATAAACTGCATGCATTTTTAAACCCACAAAACAGTACTATAACTGTTTAGTACCATCGATATTTACGCTTACTCACCCACATATTTACCCTTTGTTGCTCTTCACTCTGTCCTGCATTTCCATCAGGATTCATCCTCCTTCTTCCAGAAGAGCTACCTTCACTTTATTATTTCTTTGGGTGAAGGTCTGCTGGTTTTTGCTTGTCTGAACACATCTCTATTTGCCTTTAATTTTTTTGACAGTACTACTTATGAAGCAAATCAAATTTGAAAGGTCTGAAATTTATCTGTTCCAAGGGAAAAGCATCAAATCCCTTATATATACATTTATAACAAAGAAATCTATATATACTTTTAAAGTTTAAAGCTGAGTATTGTCTTTCCTTTCCCATGAAAGAAACACAAAATATAAAAATGAACAGGAAGAAAATAACAATGAAGAATATCAATTCCAAAATATCTTACACCTATTGGATGATTCTCCATCAAGTGGTAGAGCTCAAGTCATCATTAGCAGAGAATTTTATTTTAAAGTTACCACGTTAAACTTTAATTAGGATGCCCAAGGAGAAGCCATATTAAGCCATGTAGTCAAAATATCCACTTAATGGATCATCTTTTTAATTTCCTTCTGCCCCATTCTCTCTCTCCTCTCCTTCTAACACTAAAATGCCCTAACATCTCAAACCCATCCTTTCCTCATTTGATATAATTCCATTTTATTAGATTTTTTTATTTAACAAATTGCATGTACATGGTGATAATGCTAAATGTCCATATTCATCTATAGACACAGTGTAATTTCTAAGCCCCTTAGAGAAAGAAGTAAAAATCAAGAATTTTAAGCACAGGAAGAATAAACACCCTCCAACTTTCAGCAGAGCAAAGGGAGAAAATTTTCATTTTCCCAGAGTGGGTAATGACGTGTTAATTCCATATCACTATAGTCACAATTTCTGAGACAAGAAGGGCTAAAAAGGAACATAGATCAGAAATGGGTAGAGATTTTTTCCCATTGTATTTTGCTCAAGATAGTCTCCCACAAAATAAGTGGAGAATCCCATCATAAAGAGAAGAAAAAAAATAAAGAAACCTCATTAGAACAAGGCAGCTGAGCAGGAAAGGGAAAAAAAAATAGGAGAAGGCAACTTGTTCCCAGAGGATATAAAATTTTAAAAAGTAAAATGAAGGTTGGAATCTATTCATATTCTACTAGTCATCTTGCTCTTCAACCTTTCTCCTTCTTCCACATCATCACCATCTTCTTCTTCTCCTTTATCCTCAGCCTCTTCACCATCAATATCTTCCAAGTCTTCTTCAGCATTATGAACATCGGCGTCCTCTCCTTCTGTATCATCCACATAAGGAGCTGCATTGTACTTTATGAGATTTGGCCAAATAGTATCTTTGATGATACTCTCCTAACTCACCTGCATCAGCATCCAAATCATTGGTGAACCAGAGGAAGAAGCTCAAAGAGTTTTCATGCTACTTCTTCAAGACATGTTTATTTTATGTCTGATCAGAACATTTTATCAAGTCCTTCCCAGATTCCCATCTGATTTCAGTCAACTTGGAAGATGAGTTGCCACTCTTACTGAGATAAAACATATTGGAAAGAACTTTATTTTAAAGTAAGAATTTTCCTCAAACTAAAAACCTATTCTGTAATAGGATTTAAAATCTTCAAATTCTGTCACTTCAGTTCCGACAAAATAATTCAGCATCTCTTCTTCCGCATCCCCAAGGAGGGCAGTCATTTGCAGATGGTCAACAAACATCACCTCTAAATTTGGGAATTGGGAGACCAGTTATGACCTCTTTTGAAAAGACTGAAGAGTTTGTGACATTTTTGTTCTACTCTGAAAATTTCCTCACTGGTTTGTTTGTAACGTCCATATTTCAACACATACATCTGTGTACTTAACAACTATGTATTTAAATGCTTCCTATTGTTCTTTCCTCCCCTTCAGTGAATCCAGAGTAGCAAATTTTTCTTTTGGCTAGGATTTGGAAGTGGTCTTGGTTTCCTCTTTGGAAGAGTGAGGGAAGACTTACGTTCAGGGCTAATGCTATGAGAAAGTCCACAGCACCAGTCCCACAGAGGGATGGTCACAGATGGAGAGATTCAGAGAACTACACCTTCACTTTTCACTACTTCCACTGGGTACGGAATTCTAGATTGGCAACGACTTCCTATCACTTTAAATATACTATTCAGTTGTCTACTATATTTGGCACCTTTTTTGCCTTCTCTTTAAAAGTCAGTTATCAGTCTTTACTGTTGTTTTCTTAAAGGTAATGTCGCTTATTTTTTTTCTGGCTGTTTTTAAGATTTTCTTGATTTTCAACAGATTTACTAAGATATACCTAGGTGCTGGTTTTTTTATATGGATGTTGCTTGAGGCTCACAGAGTTTCTTCGATTTGTCAGGTAAAGCTTTTTAACAGTTCTGGAAAATTCTCAGCCAGTAGCTCATCAAATTTGCTTCTGCCTCATTTTCTCGCTCTTTTTCAAACACTAAAAGATCCTAACCTTACAGACAGATTAGATATTTTCACTGTCTCACGTATCTAGTTTTAGTCTCTGTGCTTCATTTTCAATATTTTCCATTGACTTCTTTTCCGCTTTTCACTACTCCTGGCTTTTGCTAACATCTAATTCTAACATCTAATTCAAACACTTAGTTCTCAATTTTAGTTATTATATTTTTCTTTTCGAGGATGTCCATGATACTTATACATCTCAATGTTTTAGTAAAATTCTCCATCTTTTCATCTGTTTCATCTTCTCTTCCATTTGCTAGAACATCTCAATCATGTTTATTTTAAAGTCCACACCTGCTACTGCAATCAATATCAGCATCATCCTACGTTAGTTTCCATTGTCCAGCTTTTCTCTTGGTTTTAGTCATATGGTCCTATCTCTTAGCATCTAGTCATTTTTTATTAAGTGCTGGACACTGTATATTAAAAAATTTTAGAAAATCTAGATATATTTCTCCGGAATAGGTTCACCCTGACCTCTGAAAGGCAGAGGGAAACTGTTCACTTTAAGCCAATCTGGGAGTGAGCTGATTCAAGGCTGGGTTGCAGCTGGCAGGCTTCAGCCGGCCTCAGTTGAGCCTCTTCCTACAGCACAGCCCTACAGTGCTTCCAACTGAAAGTCTGATGTGCACTGATGGTCCTCTGCAGCAACGTGAGACTGCAGAACATTTTGCCTCTTGGAAATGTATGGCTTAACTATATAGCATTCTACCATGCCACTTCATAATTCTTGCAAATGTCTTGAGGAAGAGTTAGCAATATTTTTGAGTTCCTTTGGGTATTCAATATTGTCATTCCAACTTCACAAGAGCGCCAAAAGTGATACCTGTTTCTCCATGCTCCAACACTAACCCTCTACATGGGCCGAGGTCAGATTTTCAGCCTCTTGCCCACATCCAGAATCAGCACAAGTCTGACCACCTCCCCAAGAGAAAAGAGGCTGTGGATTATCACTTCACATCTCCCCAGCTTTCTCCTCTCTCAAGCTTTAGTCACTCTGGGACTTCTTGCTTTCACAACTCTTTGACGGCCTTACACAAACTATTTTTATACTTAATCCGTCTTTTGTAATTGTTCTCAGCAGTAATATCAATGTGTTCAAGTTAAGTATCTCTTATTTGAGATAAGTTTTCTTGCCCTATTTTCTTTATATCCATATCACTACCTATCATTTTATTACTTTTTAAGGGTGTTTACATCTATCTTTCCCTACTGAAACATAAGCCCCAAGAGAACAAGGGCTTTACTGCATCCTGAAGGCACAATCAGACTGAAGATCCCTTGACTCTGGTATCCTTCCTGTTTCTATCAGCCTTCACCTACCCGCCTATTTTTGTTTTGTAAAGAACTTCAAATGGCCTCATCATTTTTCAGTAGGAGAAAAGAGAGAAACGAACTCTACATGCACGAATTCTCAGTCAAGAACTCTTACTCCTCCTGTTCACATTTCCTCACTTTCTCCTCCAGGAGACAGGGTGTCTCTCCTTCACTTCCTTCTCTTCAGCTGATTGTCGAGACCCTGACAGTCATTCCTCTCTATGCCCAACACCCAGCCACGTAGGAAGTAGACCCGCCATCAGACTCAGGGTATGCCTTCCACAGCAGGCTGACACCTGTCCTTCTCCCACACTCTCTGGTATCCTCCAATCTAAATATGCTGTAAACTGAGTCTGTGAGTCAGGCCACAATTCTCCATGCAGATGAGGAGCAAATCTATTCAGAATCTCCTTTGCGGGCCCAACTCTTGCCACATGTGGTACAAAGATCAAGAATTACGCAGCAGAGTATAAATTCCACACTCTGACCTTGGATCCTAGTCACATTCTCCAATCCAGCTTTTCTGGAGCCATGAACTTAGTTATTGTGTGCTCATTAATGAGGTAGATATTTTTAAATCATCTGGCTCCTATCTGTTCTTCCTTGATTAGAACTAAGGAGAAAGGGGTTACTAATTAGGGACCATCACCAATGTATAAGTGAAGTGGGGACTAGGGGTTGGGAAGAAAGTTTCCAAAAACAGAAGAAATATAGTTTCCCTCATCAACTCTCAAAGGGATAGATTTAGAAAAATAAACTAACGTAAAACTTTTTAAGTACCATTAAGTCAGCCTCATGCAGGTAAAGCAGACTGCTCTCACTGCACTTGGTGTGTCCCACAATGTGTTACTTCTGGAACCCTTCCAAGACCACAGGCTCCTTAAAAGCAAGAGCTTAGCCTTTTTAAAAAGCAAAGTTAAGCCCTGTTTTGTTGTTTTCCTAATGTCCTTGTGTTGAGACAGATACTTTTCTACTAAGTTATCAATGACATAATTGTAAGAAATCAATCTGTATCTAAGTAAAACAGATTTATTTTTTCCTATAAAAACATAACCCAGAATTTGGATATTTCACTTGAATCTCAAGTATTTAACTGGCTCCTTGGGATTCTGCATGCGAGTTCTTAACTGGCTAACAGCAAGAACTTTTTGCCCACAGGAGACCATCCAGTATTTCTAAACTGTGGCATGGGTTCTGGCTCAACCTGCATCAGATCACAGCACTGAAAACCCAACTGCACCAGCTGAACTGCTCAGAGACGGAGAGGCAAACACGGGTCCAGCAAGAGTGGAGGAGACAGACAAGGAGAGGGCTGAGACCTTCACGATCTCAGAATAGATGCAAAGTTCAGGAATGAATGACTCGACTGGAAACGTCAGGACAATGCCAAATTCTGAGAACTTACCAGGCCAGTTTCTACACAAAAACCTCTTGCAGGCAATGTAAGAGGACGCTTTGGAAAAACAAGGGAAGACCCACTGCCAAAAGCAGAGCTGTTTGGAGGATTCAAGCAAGACTGGATTCACCAGCAGCCACTTTGGAATACCTGAATAATAGGCTAAGAAGGTGGCAAGGAAAATGTACAATCTGTGTGCATTCCATAGGTGCCAAAACTTAAAGGTCTGTGCTGGAATCATAAGAGCCAGTGCCTGGAAAGGAGGTATTTGAACTGTGGTTTGAAATACAAAGAAAATATTATAGAAAGAGAAGGCCTTGGAGATTTAAAAACAAAGGATCACCGAGAGTTCTAGCAACAGGACATGAATGGATTTTGCTCTTACAGCAAGTGTGAGGGGTAGAGAGTGGAAGGAAACGCATCCCAAGCTCCAAACCACCTGGACAACAGCAGACAGACGTCTAATCAAGGAAAGAACAGAAGACGATACAGACACCTGGGCACATGCCACTGAGTGATCACTGGAAGCATTTAAACCAGGCGCTGGTTTCCAACTTCAAGCTCTACAATTGGCCTGAGGCCTAAGAAATCCAGAATTGTTCTGCTAATACACTTAATTTTAAAAGAAAAGTAAAATTCTGAGGTTATCGCGAAGCCTTAAGGACAGAGGAGTCTGAGTCTCTTCAAGGCCCCCATCTCAAATCCTGCGGCCAACACAGACAGAGGCTGAGGTGCTGGGGAACGCTCTGAGGCGGTGGCATCGGTAATGTGCAAGCTGCACCTTCAGAGGCAGAGCGGGAGGTTGCAGCAGACAATGTCACTGCTCCCCATGGATCCCCTCAGATGCCTTTATTCCCCATCCCAAACTAACACACGCCAGGAGGCTCAATGCTAACTGGCGCCTCCAAGTTCCCTGGTATGAAATAGCCAGCCAGGGGTCCCAGCCCTGTCCACCAGCACTGTTGGCACCTCAAGTATAAAGTGAGGCAGAGCTATGCCATACGCTGTCTCACATGACATCATTTTGCAGACACTATCCCCACTATCTGGCTCATGTTCCATAACCACAACATAGGTAACTATCGGCTTGAGGAGGACGACTCCCACTAGAGAAGTGCAGGTGGTGGTTTTGTAGCTATGTTATGGGGCATACTGGAAACGACTTGAAGCAGTCCCAATTCACCCACCAGAAGCCGGGAGGCTCATTACCTCCCTACGAGAGGCCCCAAAGGGTCCACGAGGGGAAGACTGTAGTGGAAACATTCTCCTTTCTCTGTGCTCCCTCTGAATCCTGGCACCTCCAAAGCTAAAATAACAGAAAGGACTTTAATAGTATAGCTCAAGGCTGGGAAGCAGCTCACTCAGTTAACATAATAAGGACTAGGATTACAGCAGGCAGTAACCTTTACAGTTCAATCGGTGCTGATCTTTTGTTCAGTGTCCCCCCAGAAGACATACAAAGCGAGCTCTTTCCCCAGCCCTGGCCAGTGGCACAAGTGGACCAAGCAGAGGATGGCTGACAATCCACACGGAAGACCAGACTACAAGGAGGAAGACCCAGAGGACGGAGGGGAAAGGTACCCGAGCCAAGGGGTTAAAGGGATCAGAGGTCTTAGGTGAAAGAGCAGGCTTGAAGGGGTCAGGAAGACTCTTCATCAATATCTTTCTAAAATATGTACAAAGCACAAATATGACTTACTCAAAACGAATATTGATTTTATTAACATGAATATTAAATAAGGAGTAAAATAAAATAGAGAACAGCCATCATTATGTGAACGTAACACTGCCTGAACATAAAACGTATAAAATCAATAGCTCCTTGGGTGGCAGAATGAGAGAGACTGGGGATATTAGTGGCAAAAACGAAATAATAATGTAAAGACATTAAAGAACCACGGGACTAAATGACGCAAAACTGGCTGATCTGCTGCTGCACTGTCAACTATGTAAAAGTACAAAACCAGCCTTCTTTTTCCAGTTTCATTGAGATTGACATACAGAACTATATAAGTTTAAGTGTACAAAAAAGTCGTCTTCTTAAGTTTCCTACATGCAAGTCCTTCCAAAATAAAAATTATAATCATTATCTGCTTAACAATGCTTCACAAACAGCTGTGCAAAACATTAGCCTGACCATCACACTAAAATTTTCAGAGACAAAACAAATATCAAAAGCCATTAATAGCCTCTTAAATAATTGCTATTTTCATCATTTATGACTTACTTAGGTGGTATCAATTTTTTTTAGCCACATAAATGTTTGATTTCTGAAAAGCTTCACGGTAAAAAAATTAACTGCTGAGAAAATTAACACCTTATAGAAAAATAGTGAAAACCATTAAAAATATTTTTAGACTCATAAAAAGAAAGAAAACAGCACGAAGGCAATATCAATAACATTTTCCATTTGAATTATGAATTTCCATTTTCCATCACCTGCACTGCAGAAATCTTTCAAGAATCTTTTAAAGCACGCTACTCTCCAGGGGCCGGCCCCGTGGCCAGGTGGTTAAGTTCTCGCACTCTGCTTCGGTAGCCCAGGGTTTCGCCGGTTCAGATCCTGGGTGCAGACATGGCACTACTCATCAGGCCATGCTGAGGTGGCGTCCCACATAGCACAAACAGAGGCACTCACAACTAGAATATACAACTATGTACTGGGGGGCTTTGGGGAGGAGAAGGAAAAAAAAAAAATTGGCAACAGATGTTAGCTCAGGTGCCAATCTTTAGGAAAACAATTTAATTGCATTTTTAAAAAAATAAAGCACCCTTCTCGCCACCTCCAGCAATATAGGTGATGCTTAAAAAATATATTTTGCTTGTGGATAATACACTATGACAGATTCAGGGGTCCACTTGGCTGGGCTGGAGTACCCAGTTATTTATTCAAATACTAATCTAGGTGTTGCTGTGAATGTATTTTGTAAATGTGGTTAACATCTGCAATCAGTTGACTTTAAGTGAAGGAGATTACCGTCAATACTGTGTGCGGCCCTCATCTAATCAAATACCTTAAATGCAAAAACTGAGGTTAGCCAGAGAAGTTCTGCCTCAAGACCACAGCACCAACGCCTGTCTGAGTTTCCAGCCTGTGGGCCTGCCCTACAGATTCCATCCTGCCACCCCAACAATCATGTGAGCCAATTCCTTGAAATATATATAGATTTCTATGCTATTGGTTCTGTTGCTCTGGAGACCCTAACTGATAAACACACACTCGGAGAGACTTTTTACATGTAGTTCTCTATTCTAGGATTCTACCCCTTTCTGATTTCATGATCCCCCTTCTCTTGGCCCCACCTACACACATCTCAACTCCCACCATCCTCATGGAACCCACCAAATACAATCTTTGGGACTGAGTTTTCTTTTCCACTTTTTTGTTCCAACAATCTCTATACCTTTACTCTTCTATTTCCATCCCTCAGGCCCTTCTTTTTCTAATGACTAGAAAAGAACAGCAACAAATATGATGAGCACAAACTAGGATGAAAATTCTCCTAATATACAGACACACATTTGCATATATAGATTAGAGAAGCTTTAGATTGTAAAAGGTAAGTGTGATAGTTCTTTAAACACATGTTTTTAAAGGTAAGAAACATTTTAAGGTGAGATTTTCATTCCAACATGGAGCTCAAAATTGTTTCTATGCAATTAGAACCGCAATAGGGAAATAAAAAGTTAAAGTACAATTTCATCTACAGAAATCAAATTCTAAATCCAGTACAAGAACATGGTTACTTTGAAATCCAAACATCCTTATGCATGGAAAATTTCCTTTTCGATAATGAACTAAATAAATTTCAGAGTTCTAGAAGAATTGTCTATTAAGGTATATCAACAGTACTTTTTTTTTAGTGCTTAACTTTAAGTTACTCAGTTTCCTTAATGGAACATTTAAATGTTTAAATAGTCAACTGGAATCAATATCTATTAACGCAGGCTTGTAAATCCATTAAATAGTGTAAAGAGAAGCATATTTAAAATATCAACACATCCTCACCTCCCACATCAACCTGTAATCCATATTTTCATCCAAATCTTCAGGCATTCTCTTCTCTCCAGCAAATGGTCCAAACTTTTCACCCTGAGTAGTGATAATTATATTGAAAAAGGATTAGTATAATAATCAAGTTACTAAAATTACTGTCTTCTGGAAAATTGTTTTTCTCCAAATCTTCATGCCCAATGATTAAGACACATTGAAAATATTAACTAATTTACATAACACAAAATATTTACATAGTTAAAATCCAGCTTAATCTGTTTTTAGCCTAACAGCTTAAATCCACAACACAGGAGCCGACAGAAGAGGGTTAAACTCTTTAACATTCAAGTTCTGACAGGGCGCTGAACACTGTACTTACGTTTCCATCCTCTGCCGCCTGTGGCAAGTGGTCCTAAAACCATAGGCATTCAGTTTTGCCTGACTTCAGAGACAACCCACCAGGCAGAAAATCACCTGGTTTCCATAAAAATTATAAATTCACCCCAATTATGAACAAGAAAGAAGTAGGCTTGCCATTCTCCAAGGAAGACTGTTCATTAATAAGGTTTCAATTCTCCTGCCAGTCTTTGAAACAGCCAAGGGGGCACACTCTAGACTAGCGTTTCTCCAAGCACGTACCAGGGTTTCTCCAAGCGTGTGCTTTGAAGCCCACCTGCGTGAGATCACCAGTGTCTCGTGTCAAATACAGAAGCCTGGGCTTATTAAAATCCGGACCTCTGGGTCAGCCTCGTGGCTGAGTGGTTAAGTTCGTGCGCTCCACTTCAGTGGCCCAGGGTTTCACCGGTTCAAATCCTGAGCACGGACATGGCACCACTCGTCAGGCCATGCTGAGGTGGCATCCCACATGCCACAACTAGAAGGACTCACAGCTAGAAATACAACTAGGTACTAGGGGACTTGGGGAGAAAAAGCAGGGGAAAAAATAAAGATGATCTTTAAAAAAAAAAATCAGGATCTCTGGGAGTGGATGTGGGAAGCCGCACTGGACAAGTTCCCAGGTGAGACCAGGAGTGGTTGGGCCCCAGGGAAGTTCAAAGGGTAAACAACACTCTTCTCATTATGGCACCCAATCCAGGGACTGGAGAGACAAGAGTGGGGGTGTGTCTGTCCAGCCAGACGGTGCAGAAATGCATGCAGAGGATACAAACCACTCGGGCCTTTGTGAGCATCCTTCAATGACTGTTCTTCAGTACGACCCTTCTCTCCACAAGGAGATGGAGGAAGAAAAAGCCAGAAAATCTCCAGGGGAACTTTTGATGAACATTGTTAGGGGAAAAATAACCACCAACGCAATATTTCAAGGAATACAAATTACTTAATGAACAACAGAAAATCCAACTCCTGGGAATAGTAAAATGTTCAAGCTCAAAGGAATTACAACTAGCTAACCCAGCCCCTTATTTTACAGATAAAGAAAGAGGTCTTGAGAAGCCACAAATAATGGCAGAGTCCCGAAGATCTATTCTTTAATGGTAAATTGGGGGCAGAAAATAGCTACAGAGATTCCTCAAATGAAGACTATAATCCTAAATAACCCAAGCACAAGCACACAAAAGAAACAGGGAGACCGTTACTTATAATAACATAGAGTCATTGATGCAAAGTTTAGAGAGCAAATTTCAGAGAGGCTGGAGCTGGCTCTGCTTCTCCATCCTTCCATGCCTCACTAGCCACTTCATGCTAAACCTGGCACTCAGCATCACTTCTCAGACAGACACAACAGCCCCAAAGATGCTTTCTTTAAAACATAACCATTTCGCACATCAACATGGGACCCTACCAGTCTTTAATGGCCTTTAAGCAAAGCTGTTTAAGAATCAAAAGAAGAGAGGAGGGAAATTAATACTTACTGAAATAGTATGTGCCATGCTCCAAATAATCCTATGTGAGAATAGCCCCTTTTAACAACAAAAGAATCTGAGACTCAAAGAGTTTAAATAACGTGCTTGGTTAAGGTCAACGACCTACGAAAGGTCAGAGAAAGGATTAGGAACCAGGGGTTTATCCTGAGCAGACAGCTCAGGCACTGTCCCCTTCCCCAAGCCCCCTGACAAGTAGCTGGATGACCCGGTGCCCAGGCAGCCTCTCCTCTCAGCTTTCCACCGACTACAACGTTCAGCAATTCCACGGGCGGAGCCTTACTTACCGTAGTCACTCAACAGGGTGACTGCTGAACTGAATGAAGAAACTGACTGCCTGATGTTAACACCAATCTGGAGGGCCGACCAGAAAATAAGGTGTGTTTTTGGTAATAAATTTGAGCATTTGATATCAATGCACATAGTTCAACTTTTTACTCCACTTTGTCATGGGTAAGCCTCATCAATAACTGCAGAAGGTAAGTAATAACCTGAGTACACACTTCCCAACGCAACTGATCTATCCATGCCAGAAAGTTCCTCGGTGAGTACAAATTTAGAGGAAAAAAAATTGAATTGATCAATTCAGTAGTGTTCAAAAGACTGCAAGGGGAGAAATGGAAACCCAAAGAAATGCACTGGGATCAGAAAACAAGCCTGCCTGGATGCAGGCCTCTAAGATTATTAGAGGACTCACAGCTTTGAAAATTCAAAGTAAGAATCAGGAGGACTCTAACTTTAATGACATTATTAACAGTGAACAATCACTCTAGCATAAACTCAAACTACCAAACTATAATAAATATGGCTTTCAGGTTTTTCCCTACTGCCCTTACCCTGTACAACATACTCCCATATTTTCGACTCTATTTTACCGCCCTTTTTGAAAAATACTACTTTTGACTCAATAAATTAACTTCACAACTCACCGGTGGGTTGCAATCCACAGTTTGAAAGACAATGACATAAAAACACAGACAGAGGGGGCAAATTTATAAGGATATTTAGCTCTCTGGATTTGATGAGATTGCCTTCAAAGCACACTAGTGAGTGTGTGTTAGAATGATTTAACCAAATAAACTTAAGATTTCGTGGCTGCAAGATTACAAAAATGTTAATAGCCAACTCTTATATATCCACAATACTTGTGGTAAGAGACACGGAAGATAATTGAAACAAATTATATTTGGCTTTTCATGAAGATTTTATACTTGGGACACCCACCGTCTCTCTGAAGCCTTCCCTGAGGGTCCCAGCACCCGCTACCCACTCCTTTCTATAACTCTTGGTTCATTCCTGTTTCTGCTATACAAACAGCAATTTCTTGTAATTTTACTGTACACATTGTTTTATTGACTAAACATTTCCCATGGAAATTCTAACCTAAGAGTAAGCTTCTTCTACCTCAGTGGGCTTCAGACCTGCTTGGGTAACACATCCCGTGAAAGATTTGGGGCACACACCCCATATATATGTAATTATTTTTTCTTTTAGTTGAATCATATGAAATAGCCAATATTTGACCATCTTCAAGGTAAAAAACGAAAATTTTTCATATGATTCATTATAACATAATTTATATAGACACATGTATTAGCATATTAAACACCTATGGTAAGGGTCATAATTAACCACAGAAAGAAAACCAATTATTTTGAACTATCTTCTTGAAAATTTCAAAATTTTGTAACTGACTTCCTGTCATCGGTTTTACTTTCTGTGTTCAAGCTGCCGAAGATCTCAGACAAGCAGCAGGAAAACTGTCAGCTCTACCATTTTCTTGCTGTTCGCGTGTGCCTATATGATTGATATCAGCTTCAATCTGTGACTTTGTTGCAAGAACCTTCCAAGAATTCTTCGCTTCTAACTATCTAAAGGCTCACTATCTGAAATGCTCACCAGGTTAGGCAGGAAAACAGCACACCACCAGACATCCAACAACAAATATGTAAAGGACATGTTAGGGAGCGGCCAGGAGGCAAGCTGGAAGGGCATGCCCATTTAATACGCTTTTCCACTCCCACTGACTGCTGCTACATCACAATGGGGGCCCAATGTTGCCAGATAGCTGCAAATATTTTAGAGATGCTAACCACTCAAATTTGTATACGAAATCACTACTTTTCTATAATGGCAATGGATTCCAAATTTTCAAAACTCTGTGTGGATCAAGGAAAATGTGACTGCAAGACAAATTCAACCTATAGACACCAAACTGTCCAAGCCAAACCCACCTCTCAGACGGCCCACACCCAGCCTACAGCAGTGCTGCTTTGCTGTTTCTGAACAAAGCAGATAATTAATCTATTCAATTTGCCACCCACTGGACTAGACAATTTCTTTTTTCTTTTTTTTTTGAGGAAAAGTAGCCCTGAGCTAACATCTGCTGCCAATCCTCCTCTTTTTGCTGAGGAAAACTGGCCCTGAGCTAACATCCGTGCCCATCTTCCTCTACTTTATATGTGGGATGCCTACCACAGCATGTCGTGCCAAGTGGTGCCATGTCCGCACCCAGGATCTGAACTGGCGAACCCCGGGCCACTGAAACGGAACGTGGGAACTTAACACTGCACCACTGGGCCGGCCCTAGACAATATCTTTTAATACAAAAAATGTATGATTTCAAACAGGTGGTCCATTTTCTTTCATTTTGCTTAATATTATTGGTAAGAAGTCAAAAGCAAGATTTCCTGCAGCTCTCTCTCTTAGAACAGTGGGGATAGCACCAGCTGTGGCTTCAAGAGACCTGGATCCTAATCTCTGCCCTGCCGCTAACTAGCTGTGACACATTAGGATGTCACAAACTTCTGAGCTCAGTTTCCTCACCTATAAAACAGGGATTTGGTTTAGCTGATTTCTAAGATTCCTTCCAGCTCTTAAACTCTATTAGAAAGAGCTTCCACAGGCCAAATTTAGAACAATGTGAGAATCAAAGAGAACAAGAGTGTAATTGATTGGAACACATTAACAAATTCATAAGTCCATAACGATTGTCAGAGTGAAAGAAAAAGAAAAAAAAAATTTAAAACCTCATTTGCCATCATTAGACAATAACTTATTAAAATTAATAAAGGGAAAGACCTACATATTTTGCCCTACCTTTACAATAATAATCCTAATTCAGGATAACCAGACAGCAGCAAACGATGAAGGAAAGCTGTTCTTTACAGAGTGATGCTAACTTCTGAATAAAGGAGGAATATTTGAGTGAAATCACCATATTGAAATCTCTAAGAATATAACTGATTCAGGCAAGGATCATCAATGGATGCTAAAACCATTAGGTCGGGGCCAGCTCAGTGGCGCAGCAGTTAAGTTCACACGTTCCACTTTGGTGGCCCAGGGTTCACTGGTTCAGATCCCGCGTGCGGACACGGTACCACTTGTCAAGCCATGATGTGGCAGGCGTCCCACATATAAAGTAGAGGAAGATGGGCATGGATGTTAGCTTAGGGCCAGTCTTCCTCAGCAAAAGGTAAAAGCATTAGGTAAAACGTTGATAGTGAAACAGATATCCATACTGTACCAGCTCACAGATTACTGTAAGCACAAAGTACCCTTACAATGGAAAAATTACGTGAACCCAGTGTTAGCATTACTAACAGTGGGAAAATCAGAGAGTATTCTCTACCCCTTGCAAAAGGCCGTATGGAGTAAACCATTCTAGCCCTTCATTCCCCAGTGTCTGCGAGAGAGGTGCTTGCCAAACTCTCTAGGCACCTCCAGAGGTGAAAGGGCAAGTGAGCACGCACAGACCTCTTCCCCCAGGCCTGTCTCTCACCCAGCACGGGAGAGATCAGTGCCGCCTTGGAAGAGAGCACATGGATAAAACACAGCCGAGGGGCCGGCCTCGTGGTTAAGTTTGTGCGCTCTGCTTAGGTGGCCCAGGGTTTCACGGGTTTGGATCCTGGGCACAGACATGGCACCGCTCATCAGGCCGTGCTGAGGTGGCGTCCCACATGCCACAACCAGAAGGACCTACAACTGAGATATGCAACTATGTACTGGGGGGCTCTGGGGAGAAGAAGGAAAAGATCAGCAACAGTTGTTAGCTCAGGTGCCAATCTTTAAAATAAAATTTTTTTTTAATTAAAAAATTTAAAAAACACAGCCGAGAGGGAGGTGGACGCTTCCCACGTTCCCCCCTGTTTCCCACTGCTAACGCTGCACTATTTATTGCGTGCGATCCAAATGCACCCTGAGGGTGGGGAGGAGATTACAATATCAGTGCATAAAAAGTAAAATAATCTAAAGCTAACTTCCAGATTCGAAGAAATACACAAGAAAGAGAAACACATTAAGTAAAGACCTGGGAAAGCAACCGGATAAATCCAGATTGTGAGATACTCTCCAATTAGTCTGAACTCTTCAGAAAGTCACTGTTATTAAAAAAAAACGGAACAGGAAGAGGGAGCCTGTTAAAGAGATTGAACAGACATAACAAATGTAATAGGGGGTCCTTGATGGGATCCTGGTTCAAAAATAAACAGCTATAAAAACATTTTGGAGGCAATTGGAGTAATTTGAATATGCGCTGGAATTAGAAGACATTAGGAAACTATGGTGATTTTTGTTGGATGTTAAAATGATATTATGGCTATTTAGGAGAATGTCCTCATGCTGAAATATTGAGGAGTGCATTGTCATAATGTGTGTAATTTACTTTGAAATGGTTCCGCAAATAAAAAAATATACATATAGATGAAATAAGTTAGATTAAAGTGAATCAATCTGCAGCTCAATCATTTATATGTGAAATAATGATGATTTTTCACAGAAGGAGTCTAGAGTCCCCACTTAGAACATAATTATATTTCAGCATTGAACTACTGTGCATGTGTGTGCTCTTGCAATACAATTAGGCCTTCAACAAAGTGCGTTTCTAAAAAGTTCAGTATGAATAATACCCAATCTTCTTTCCCTACTGTGACTGCCCGGCCAGACATGCTGCTTCCCTCCACCCATTCTCCTTAGCACTACAACGCTGACCTTGCTGAGGGTACTAATGTATTCAAGTAGAAAAACTACATTTACCAGCTTCCCATTTAGATAGGGAAGAGAGCTAACAACCTGCAAGCAGAAATCATTGGATGGACCTACCACAAAAGCTCTTAAATGAGAGTTAAGTCAGCTGGCAAATACACCCTAGTGTCTTGGTTACTTCCTGTTTCTCACTACCTGAAATAAGAGCATGATAGCTGGGGCCAACACAGCCATCATGAGGCCAAGAGAATGGCAAAGACTTCTCCTTTGACATTTTGAGCCACTGAACTGACAGCAGCAAATGCCCGCTTGCCAACTTCTTGTTATAGGGAGAACAGAATTCCCAAGGTCTAGATCACTTCGCTTGTCTCTATTACTCTCAGCTGATACAGCGGATGTCAGGCAAAAGAAAGGCACTAGTGCCCAATTATAACAGAACTATTCTTTATAAAATGCATCACTTATAAAATAAATATGAAACAGGAAATGCAGAAGAGTTGTGGGGAAGAAGAGATTCTGGGTATATGGTGACCTGACTGCAACACCTTTTCCCTTAACCCCAACCCTAAGCTTCTTGCTTCTCTTGAACAAAACAACTGATACTAGCATGTACGGGCAACTGTGTGTAAGTGAAGCCTTATGTTCTGGCACAGAACTGTTGTGAGGCATTCTCTCCAGTGGGCTGAGTAATAAACTGGAAAACAGCAGAGGAGCCAAGGCTAAGGACTGGAAACCAGAGGATCCTGAAAAGAATCTGAGTCAGAGATGGAAGAGGGGGCCACAGCCCACAGCCTTTCCCATCCTTGCAGACCAAGAAAGCACAAGAAGAACAGAAAGCTGAGGGACGAGGAACTGACCACCTGTCTGCCAGTGCAGGCCCAAGGTGATACAGGCCCCTTTGCCTACAGGGCAGAACTGGCACCACAGAGGGTTCTCCAATAACCGGCCATGGGCTTCAATAAAGCAACCAAGGCAAATCGCTGAAACAAAGGACCCAGCTGCCTGAGAGATGGGGCAGAAAAATGAGAACCCCACTCTGTGAAAGAGAACTTCTGTAGGAGACAGAATGCTTAATTAAAAGGAATGCCTCAATTACATGAGGGAATTTAAGGAGATTCAAGTACGGACACTCAAAAAAATAAATAAAACTTTTAAGAGAGAAAAAAACATGATTTCCCAACTAAATACTTTTAAAGAATGAACTGAAAGAGAAACAAAACAACCTGAGAATCACTTACCCAGTCAGGAAATCCCTTAGAGGCAGGTGGAAGGAAAGCTACTTGATGACACACACAGGTTCAGAGAGAACCATATCCACATGGTTTAACGAGAAAAAGAACTGTGAAAAGTCTCTAACTAAACAAATGAACCAGAACAAAAGTCAGAAAATGGAAGAAAATGAGTAGCTGGTGTATATACACTCAAAATGAATCTATGACAATGAACTAGGTGTGTGGAATATATGAGCTAAATAACGACTCTTAAAACAACAGGGATATACTTTTAAAAGAAATTCTATTAAGTAACACACCATTTCATCAAAACTTAGGAGTAGCTGGGGAAGGCAGGCAGGAAGGAAAAGCATCTCAAAAGTTGCATGGCAGGGGGAGGTAGGGGCAGGAGGAAAGGACTAGAGGGAAGCAAGAATGACAGAGCATCTTGTGGAAGAAACTGTGTGTTTTTGTGGGAAAAATGGCTGAGTTCTAGCTGCCAAATAAAAATATCACGTGCATCTGATTGTGAAAGAGGGGGAGAGTAAGTAAATCATTACAGAAAAAGAAGAGTAGAACCAACAAAGTAACAAGACGGAAGGAAAGGAATAAACAGTGACTTAGACAGCAAAAATAAGGAAAATTAAAAATAGGTTACAACAACATAAGTAACGAGCACAATGAAAAGATGATAAGAATAAAATCAACTTTATCAGCCATTACATTAAATATAATGGAGTTAACTCCTCTCATTGAGAGAGACTGTAACACTGCATTATGAAATATAACCTAGCTACATACGATTACAAAAAGATAAAAAAATGACAAAAAATGAATTAAAACGGGTAGACAAAGAGAGATAGATAAAAGCAAAGAAAGCCAACAGTTTTAATATCAGACAAGGTTAAATTAATAGCTGAATGCACTAAACAGAATAAAGCAGAACATTATGGAATGACAAAAAGTTATTTATGAAGAGGATATAGCAGTGAGAAACCAGCAACAGAAAAATGTTAGAAATGCAAGAACTTCAGTGGGCGATTTTAAAACATCTCTTTCGAAACTGGACAGATTTATTAAGTAATAAAAATAATAAGTAAGAATATAAAGAAAATGACTTTAATTTTAAAACTTTTAAAGTTCAACACCCAGCAAGGATTTAGAAAGAGTATCACCCCTACCCTAATAATAAGAAAGGCCTATACAATACAAAATCATAACTTTTCTTGAGGAGAGCACTGGCTTACCTGTCACAGATGACAGAAGGAAGAGCTGTCAACCACCATAGAAGCAGGTAAGAAATCAACGAACATTTAGATGGTTTGCTAAAGGATGCATTTGAGACAGCTTGACTATACAGAACCACTAGAAGCCCAAGACCCAAGGGGAGTTCACACACACTTGCAGACTCTTGTCCCACGACCTCCCCATATAAGAAAGATTGGGGGACAGAAAGAACAGAGAGACTCACTCAGGGGTGCAGGCATGCAGGAGTGAACTGCAGCTGCTGTAAGAACGGCACAATACCCCACAGCTCCTGCCTTGAGCTTTGTCTCATACAAGGAGAAGCCTTTAGCCCCTGCAAGGAAAGCAGCAAACTGTCATGTCCAGGACACAGGCAAAGATCCACTGCTGCTGGAAGAAGGGCAGGAAGCAGTCCAGGCTCAGGAAGATAGACCACAACCGTCAAAGGATGCCTCTCGTTTGGTAAGAGATGGGAAACACTCTCCCACAAAACACCAACCACTGATACAAGGCAAAAGTTTGGTTCCCATGGGGAAGAGAGGTAGGAATGCTGAGAAAGCCCAACTCCCAGAGCTCTGGCTGATAAACCCTAGATAAGAGTGCAGCTGGACCCAGACAGAGAACAGAGAACCTCAAATAACAACACACAGAGCTCTACTACTGGGGGAAGGGCAAGAGCATGGCAGCGTGGGTAGAGAATCCCTCCAGAGCACAGGCATTCGGGACAGAAGAAAGCTGAGAGTAGAGTATAAACAATGAGAAAAACCTCAAGCACCCCAGCCACCACCCTAACCACTGGCTACTCTAGAAGAATCTGAAGCACGTGGTGTGCTGAAGGTAACAATAGCAACATCATAATGCAAACCCATCTTACCTCCCAACTAGATTGATCCAAACTCCCACACTAACAGCCTGACAAAATAAAAGATGTGCATATTGCCAGGCAAAAATACTACTTAACACACTCTTGATTGTTTCACACATGATCTTGGCACTCAATCAAAATACCAGACATACAAAAAAGCAAGACAAAAAACTAGCCCATTGTGAAGAAACAGAGCAATCAACAGAACCAGATTCAGAGACAACACAGATATTGGAACTATCAGACAAGGACTTTAACAATAAATATGATTGACTTGTTAAAGAATCTATTAGAAAAGGCGGATAACATGCATGAATATAGGGGAGATTTCGGCTGAGACATGGAAACCTATAAAAGAGAGTCCAAGATGAATTCCCTTACAGATTCACCAGGAAACTCAACACAGCTGAGAAAAGAATCAGTAAACTTGAAGACAAGGCAACAGAAATTACCTAAACTGAAAGACGAAGTGGAAAAAAAGGAAAAATAAAAGCAGAACAAAGCATGAGTTGTGAGACAATATCATATCAAATGGTCTGACATCCGTGCAATGGGAGTCCCAGAGGAAGAGAGAAAGATGAGGCCAGAAGTAATATTTGAAGAGATAACGGCTGACAATTTTCCAAAAATGAGAGAAGACATCAGACCACATAGAAGAGCAGCAAGATTTTCAAAAAATTTTAGACACTTCATATTCAAACTGCTAAAATTCAAAGAAAAGTAGAAAAATCTTGAAAGTAGAGGGGAAAAAAGACAGATTATGTACAGAAGAATGTAAGACTTAAGATGACTTTGTGGCAGAAACTAGGTAAGCCAAAAAAATAAGTGACATCTTTAATGTAATGAAAAAAAAAAACTGTCAAAACTGGAGAACATATCTCTCAATGGTAAAAGCAAAACACTTTTCCGGACAAACAAAAGCTGAGAAAATTCATTTCCAGCAGACTTGTGATACAAGAAATGTTCAAAGAATATGGTTCAGGCATAAGGAATATGATACCAGGCAGAAATTTAGTTCAAAACACAGAAATGAAGAGCTCCACAAATGGTAAAAATAAAGATAATGAACAAAGACAATTCGTCTTATTTTTAATTGCTCTAAAGGATAATAGATAGCCTAAAGGGAAAACGGTAAAAATGTACTGTGAGGATAACACAGAACAGATGAAAATGATGGCTAAAGACGGGAAGGGGGAAGTGCAGCTATAACAACTGTATCTCGCGGCCCCTTTGACATCTCCCCGTTGTCTAACAGACATCTCAAAGTCAATGTGCCTTAAGCTGAACTCCTCATCTTCCCTCTTCAAACCTGCTCCACCCACAATCTTCCCCATCTCAGTTGTTGGTTGACAATCCATTCCTCCCAATTGCTCAGACTAAAATCCTTGGAGTTACTCTTGATCTTTTTCTTTCACCCTCATGTCATCAGCATATTCTGTCACTGCTATCTTCAATCTGTACTACCAACATTGCCACCATCTTGGTCTAAGCCACCATCATCTCTAACATGGATTATTGCAACAGACTCCTAACACGTCTCCCAGTTTACACACTTGCCCTCTGGCTGACTATTCTCAACCCAGCAGTCAGAATGATTCTCAATAAATTCAAGTCACGTGGTATCACTCCTCTGCTCCAAACCCTGGGGGGCTCCCCATGTCACTCAAACTAAGCCAATGGCAGTAAAGACCCTAAGCAAAGTGGCTCTTCTGCTAGCACCCTTCCCTTCACTAACTCTCAGACCTCCTTCCCCAGCACTCAGACCCCTCGCTCACTCCCGCCAGCCTCACTGGCCTCCTTGTCCTGGAACCCAACAGGCAAACTCCCAACTTAAAGTTTTGCTCTCGCTGCTGCCTGGAATGCTATTCCCCTACAGATATGTTTGGCTACTTTCCTCCCATCCTTTCAGTCACTGCCCGAGTCTCCTCCACTTAGTGAGGATTAACTGGACCACCTATTCATAACAACATTCCCACACACGCACCCACACACTCTGCCAAGTAAACAATGCCTCACTCTACTTTTTCTTTCTTCCATAGCATTTATCACAGTTTAACATAGTACAAAATTTATGTAATATATTCATTGTTTATTTTCTGTCTCCCCCTCACTAGGACACAAAACCCACAAGAGCCAGAATTTCTATTTTGTTCACTATTGTATTCCAAACGGCCAGTACAGATCTTGGTGATAAAGATGTATTGAATAATTGTGTAAAACAAGACCTGAATAAATGAAAATTACAGCACATCCATAGCAGAGAATATATTCAGTCATAAAAATAATAAATTACAGCCAAAGTAATTACCTGGAGGATTTCCACAAGATACTGCTGAATGAAAAATGCTAAGTGATGAAATGAGTTTGCTCTTTTCTCATATTTGTAAAATAATTTTTTTTAAAGTGTGAGTAGTTGTGTATCTGCATTTGTGGTATATGAGCATGGATACAGCATTTTATCAGTATGGGGGAAATTTTTTTGGTTTTTTTAATGATACGAATATATGGAATGATCTGAGTTCAAATTCTGATTAATCGACTCATTATTGATATAACCTTCCTCAAAATCAGTTCCCTCATCTATAAAACAAGAATAATAACAGCCCCATGCAGGCTTGTTCCAGAGTTTAAACACCAAGTGTGACACGCATCCAGTGACTGCTGTCTGTCACTCACCCTGTCACTAGCACCTTGTCCAGTGCCTAACAACTGTACACGCTCCATACACATCTGATGAAACAATTAACTGTAGCTGTTATTATCACAAAAAGCAAAATATGAAGTTTCTGAGAAACCATTGGTTTAAGTGGATTAGTTATACATTTTTTAAAAATCTGTACCCCCACCAGGAGATACAAAGCTGCATTGAGTCAGTCTCGTGGACTGTAAATGTGTGAACACAGAGAAGAGATAGTGCCCATGGCAGGCACCGCCGGTGATTATGCTTTCTCTGATTATGTTTCCAGGTTAGTTATCATCAGCCACCAGGAAACATCAGCAAACACCCACTGGCAGAATTTCAGCCCAGCATAAAGATCCATTGTTTCTTCACCAGAGTCACCTTCTGAGCTGATCAACAAAACACCTTATTCCACAAAATATCATCTTCTTGGATTAACATTTATGCATGATAATTTTTCTCTACGCTTTCACTTACTTTTCTTTTCAGGTTTCCTCTTTCCCACGTTTTGCTAACCCTATATGACTTGCCTTTTTTTTTAGCTTAATGTATTTTCACAAACTCAGATTTAAATCTTTATTTCAGGTATTTCTCACTTGGGATTCCACCTCACCAACCACCTTTACTACAATCCCTCAAAGACAACCAGGTGCCCGCCTCGATGTGAAAGGGAGGGAGTAGGCAGTGTCGAAGGGAGAGCAGCTCGAGAGGCAACTGTGAGCTGCTGGGCTCCATGCAGAGCGTCTCTGGGCTTCACTGGCCTCGTCTGTAAAACGAGAACGTGCACCTTAGATTACCACTGAAGCTCTTTTAAACACTACCACTCAGAACACTGTCAGAATCCACTCTTTCCTATTCTATTTCTCAGGCACATACTGTCTCTTTCTCTTTATAAGGGAACCACTCACCCAGGTTTTATTGCATGAATGCCAACTCTAGCCCTCTGCCAGAATCAGTACTGAAAACAAGGCAGAATATTCGTCAATATGGTGGACTGGCAATGGGTACGTTTTATCGGGACCAGAATGTGGAAGGACTCACCCCAGTCGGTCACTGTAAAATGCTCCACATAGTCTAGGCAAGGAAGAAGGATACTTCGGAGCCGTGGTAGGATGAATGATGGCCAACCAAAAATGTTCCCATCCTAGCCCCCAGAATCAGTGAGTTACCTTACACGGTAAAAGGGACTTTGCAGATGTGATTACATTAGTGATCTTGAGATGGGGGGATTATCCTGGATTATCCCGGTGGGCCCCATCTAATCAGAGGTCCTTTAATCAAGGGTCCAGGAGGAGGTAGGAGGGCCAGCGTCAGAGAAGGAGGCGTGATGACAAAAGCAGACATCGGAATGACGTGGGGCCATGAGCAAAAGAATGTGAGCAGACTCCAGAAAACTGCAACAGGCAGGGCAGTAGCCTCTCTTTAGCACTTCCAGAAGGAACCAGGTGTGCCCATTCACTTTAGATCCATATTCTCCAGAACCATAATACATTTGCCACTAAATTTGTTAAGTCACTAAATTTGTGATAATTTGTAACAAATTAACAGAAAATTAATATCCCAGTGCTGTCACTAAGTTTTGCCCTGAGAAGCAGCTGGGGATAACATGCTAGGGTATCTGGCAAGCTTGAACTAGGAACCTGCATTTGTCCATGAGAAGGGCAAAGTGTAGTGACAGGCTGCCCTGGGGTTCATGCACACAGGATGCCACTCAGGAGCCCCCAAGGCAAAAAAGCACAGGGTTGAGAGGGAAGGGAGCCAGGAATAGGGCTAGCTCAGTGGCTCAATTTGCTGTAGCTGGTGTGAATTAAGGCAAGGAGACCCGGGCCCCAGGCATGCTCTTTACAGCTTCTACTGGAATTAGGGGACCAGAAATCCGGGAGAAACATAATATTTTATTTTATTTATATTTAGTTATTTCCCTTTCTGCTTTTCTTCAGTTTTCCTTTTAGCCTTTAGTTCTTTTAAAAATACCAACCCAGCTCAGCTATGCTAAGGGTACTCAAGTTAAAGGCTTCTAGATATAAGGGAAAATAACTATACATCCGAAGATCGGGTAAGGTTTTAGCCGGCTAATGAAGAACGAATTGGAAAGAAGAAAAAATAGTCAAGGTCAACATAAGGACAAAAATTTTGACATAATTGGGCAAGTGTGTAATGTGTAAATTAGGGATAATAATAAACCTTTGAAGATTGTTGTATGATAAAATGAGATAATATGTGCAACAGCATAGTACGGAAAACCCAGACTTCACAGAGTGTGACCGCGTGTGGTGGCTTCACCTACCCACGGGCTCCTCCACACAGGGTGGTGCCTCAGTGGAAATGTTCACACCACTTCTTTAGTCTGAAGTTAGGTCTGTCACAAGGTCTGACTGGTTACTTCAAGGGCTGCTTCAATTTTACTTCCAACAATTCTACCTACAAGCCATTCAACTCCATCCAAACTGATTAAGAGCACAAAATCTGGTCAGGGTCACTGAAATCGGCATCACAGGTCCACCACTCAGTCTGTGTCCCCCAGGCAATACTTGAATGTGTCACACCAGCCAAGCTCTCTTTGCCTCAACTTCCTCATCTGAGAATGGGTATACTAACAGTACCTACTTCACAGGGTTAATGAAAGAGTTAAATGAAACAAGACGTAAAGTGCTCAGTAATAAAGAAATTATTAATAGTAATAATGTGGCCCCATGAAATTCAGCTCCTCCCTAGTCGTCTTTGATTCTTCCAGCATTTTCGGATGACTCAGTGTCATGATGACAGGGGTTCCTCCTTCTTCTGAACTCCTATAGTACCTCTTAGCCCACACAACCTCACAACATCATACTGTCGTCTATCATAGCACTAGTCAGACTGTATGGAAACTATCTACTTTTCTGTCTCCCTGACCAGACTAAAAATTACTATAATTCTGCAATTCCATTGCCGAATAATGCCTAGCAAAATCAATCCATATATATATACGCATAAATCATCTTGGCATCTTCCCTTTACTTGTTTACTGCTTATCTCCCTACACAGGAAAACAAGCTACTTGTGGACAAAGACCTTGTTGGTCCTGCTCACCTGTGCATCCCCAGGGCGGAGCACAGTGCCTGCCACATATGAATGATGAAATGACTGAAAGTCATCGGGGAAGAAAAACCAAGAGCCTGCAATAAACCTAAAGGGAAGGAAGACTGCTAGGAGTGTATTTCCCACCGTAACCTTTTCTGCAAAATCACAGATTCTAGAGCTTGAAGGAAGCTTATGGTTTTCCTTTCCACTTTTAGGGTTCAAGCATAATGTCAAGCACCAGCACCCACAGATTAATCATATAAACCAGCAAGGGAAAAAAGGGTCATGATATAAAAAATGTAACATAGGGAGGTGTTTGCTTAACTTTCCTTTTTTAATTTTTTTTAAAGATTGGCACCTGAGCTAACATCTGTTGCCAATCTTCTTTTTTCCTCTTCTTCTTCTCCCCAAAGGCCCCCCCAGTCCATAGTTGGATATTCTAACTGTAGGTCCACCTGGTTCTGCTATGTGGGATGCTGCCTCAGCATGGCCTGATGAGCGGTGATGTCCACACCCAGGATCCGAACCTGTGAAACCCTGGGCCACCGAAGCAGAGTGTGCAAACTTGACCACTTGCCCACGGGGCTGGCCCCTTGCTTAACTTTTTACTGTATATATACTTAGTGCATTAGCTTTGAAAAACTAGTATTAACTTTAATATCAATCTGCATAATAATTAACCTGCAAAGTACTTGTTAACCTAGAATTCTGCAACTTTTTTCAAGCATTAAACTGTGCTCATAAAATAACACATAGCAAACACTTAGAACAGGGTCTGGAGACAGCCCTACTGGCCTAGCAGTTAAAGTTTGCCACGCTCCACTTCAGCAGCCCAGGTTCTGTTCCTGGGCACAGAACCCCACCACTCATCTGTCAGTAGCCATGCTGTGGCAGCAGCTTACACAGAAGAACCAGAAGAACTTACAAATATACACAATTATGTACTGGGGCTTTTGGGGGGAAAAAGGAAGGGAAAAAAAGGAGGAAGACTGACAACAGATGTTAGCTTACATGGAATCTTCCTCTGCAAAAAAAACAAAAACAAAAAACAGAACAGGGTCAGGCACATGGCATGCAAAAGTGTCCATTTTATTATTCTTCTCATTAGCAAATTGCAATGGGTGTAACTGCAAATGAACTCAGGCCTCCTTATTCTATTCAAGGGCTTTCCAACAGACTCTCATCCATTCTTTCTCCAAAAACAATTCATGGCTTACACAGAAATATCTACCAGATGACCCTCTCCTCATCCAGCCTCTAATTTCCATAATGACAACAAAAGAAAAGGAAAGGAAGTCTTTTCCTTTTCTTCTTGTTGTCACTATGTAGATTTTCTACCAAAAAAAGAGAGAGGCAACAGGCCTGCAAAAATGGATAATTGCCAAAGAAAAACTTGGCAGGGCTAAGGTGGAGCCCGGCCATTAGGTGATTCTGCCGCAGGGAGAATCTAGGAAACACTGCACAAAAAGGGGTGAGTCTAGAAAACGGTTCAGGGGTCCTATTGGTCAGGGAATCTCAAATCAACCTGGTGAATGTAGTGAGGGTAGAGTCTCTAGCAAGACCCCTAATGTCAGCACAGGTCTGGATATGATTCTCTGAATCTGAAATCAATAGACAGCTTGAATTACAACTGTTCCTTAAAACAGAAGTGTTAGACAAGCAGACATGTTTTAAAGGCGAGAAAACATCTGTAATTTCCAACATATATATCAAAATTTGTTTAGAACAGAGAACATGAAAACTTCAAAGTAACGTCCTTAATTTAACTGCTGAAATCCTCTGTCTTCTCAGACCCCTTAATTTATGGCCAGAGTTAGGACTGCTACAAGGCAACTGGGAAAATATCTAAGAATCGAGGAACCATACACAAGCAAACAGGTAAGGGAACGTGGTTACCCAGCTTTAGCCTTACCATTCAGCCAACCACCTGCTACTCAGCTTCAGCTTCGTCCTCAGCCCTTGGAAGGCAAAGGAGCTGAGGGGCTATTTCAAGGTCATTTCTGGCATCAGTGAAGCTGTCCAGGAGCAATGACCTTATGACTGAGTACCTTGTGCTCCTAACTAAACCAGTACGTCACTAATAGTACATCATTTGGATTTAATGCAAACATCTGCATACTGACTTGAACTCTAAGCATCCCACTAGGTGTGATCTGGAGGAAAATTTCTATCTTTTTTACATGTTGAAGTTACACAAGCCAGGAAAAGATAAGGGTCTATCTAGTACTGAAATAGTAAAATGCAACAATATATGATGATTTGGGAAGCTGTTCATTCTATGCCCAAAAATAATAAAAACGTCCAGTCTTGTATATGGGAAAAAAAGTAGGAGTTAATAAAAATATCAAAAGAAACTACATCGGCCAGCTGTTTCTAAAAACCTAAATAAAAATATTAAAAAAATAGGGATTAGGTAATAATTCTAATATTTGTGAAACTTTTTAATATATTACTATTAATAACATTAAACAAAATGATGTTTAAGAACTGTTTAATTTCTAACTAATTACATTTAAACCTGAGGTCTTCAAGAAAAATCCATTCGAGAATTTTCATATCTTGCGAGAAAAAATCAAAAGCGGAATTTCAACTTCTGTTTTGAAAGAATGTGGATTTCAACATTTATTCATTTGGCAAAAAACATCTATTCAGTACACCTTGAATTCAGATAAAGTGTTTACTCCTGGTTTGCACCTTTGAGCATTCTTCCAAACTCCCATTTGAAAATACATGGGGTTTGTTTCTTCCAATGTCACCCTGGGGGATGCTTACAAGTCCCGCTGTCGATGAAGCCTCTGAAGGGCCCGTCCACCCATCTTCACCTGCTCGGTAGCTCAGGGGGTCGGGGGAGGTTTATACTCAGATGACCGGCATCCTGGGGTCGCCCTGGGCATCCCGTGAACCTCCTGTTAGCAGACCTCACCTCAACAAGCCTGCTCTTGCCCAAACCACCATTTTTCAAGATATCTGTTGGGGGGTGGGAGGTGGGAAGAGGGTGCTGGAAAGCTGGCAGGGATCTTTCCGGAAAGAACGGGAGCTTTAGACTCACAAACCATAGGTTTAAAGCCTAACACTAAGCAGGAAATTGAACCTTGCAGTACTTGTTTTTTCATCTCCTTCATGAGGATTAATACCGTTCTCAGGGGAGCGTTGTGCCCGTCAAGTTACTAACGTAGGTGAAGTACCAAGCAGGGGTCCCGGTACCAAGTAGGGGTCCCGGCACAAAGTATCTGCTCAGTAAACGGTGGCTCTCATTACCCTGGGCGCTTCACCCCTACCTTTGTGGTGCAGATTTTACATATCCTGCGAAACGGCTATAATACAAAATCCAAAAGTTTGGAATTTTCCAGTAATCTCTCCTCCTAGGCCTTTGCTTTCAACAGCCAACATTTCCAGGCTGTTTCCCCCCCGTACAGCGCAATGTGTTCGCCTTGCTCACTTGCCTCTAAGTGGAGATCCGGGTCAGAGAAAAAAGATGAGAGATTTAAAGACTATCCAGTTGGCACCTCCCAGAATCCACAGGACACTGTGGGAAGGAGGGAAAGCGCCCCTGGGCGTGTGCATGAGAGCCCGAGGCCTGCGTGGACCTGCGCTCCGGGCGGCTCTCCATCCCCACCAGCAAGCGAGGCGGTCTGGCCACATGGCTCCATCCGAAAGGAGGAAGGGCGGCGGCGCTGCGGGCGCACGGGAGCCACCCGCCGGCGCGGAGCCGCCGCCGCCGCCCCCGCCGGGAAGGAGGGAGGCCCGGCGGGCGCGCTCACTTCCTGCGGCCCGGAGGAAAGACGTCTTGCCGCAGGGCGGCCGGCGGCAGGTCCGCCCCGGGAGCGGCCGGCTGCGAAGCGCGCCCGGCCGACACCTACGTGGCGCTGTCCGCCCGGGAGGCGCGGGGGGCCGAGGCCAGCCCCGGACAAGCCGCGGGACGCCCGGCCGGACGGGCGAGGAGCGCCGGGGGACAGCCAGCGCAGCCCCGGCCCCGCGGAGGGGCGACCCCGGAGGCGCGGGCGCGCGGCGCCAGGGGCAGGGGCGCAGGCCGCCGCGGGTCACCCACCTTTGTCACTCTGCGGGCCGTGTAGAGCCCCATGCCGTCCTGCACGCGGGACGACTTCAGGGAGAACCTGTCCGGCACGTACATGCCCAGCATCCTCCCGGCGCGGCGGCCGCCGCCTTGCTCAGCACCCGCGCGCGGCGCCCGGGACGCGGCGCTTCGACATGGGGGTGCGGGTGGCAGGAGCGGCCGGCGGCCCGGAGGAAATGGAGCTCTCCTCCCAGAATCCCCACCTCCCCGCCGATTCCGGGATCCCCCGCGGCTCAGCCCCTCCTCGGCCCGGCCCGGGCCCGGCCCGCAGCCGCCGCGGCCACTGCTGCCATTGCTGCGGGGGGCGCGGGCCTGGCCGCCGCGCGCTGATTGGCCGCCAGCGGGCGGCTCGGACCCGCGCCCGGGCGCAGAGCCGGAGAAGGCTGACCCCGCGGCCTCGAACGGCGCGCGGAGGCGACCCGGCAGCGCCCCGCGCCCCGCGCCGCAGCGTGCGGACCCGCCCTGGGGGCTGCCCCCTGAGCTAGCAGTTCTGCCGCGAGGCCCTGCAGCTCTCAATCGTTACTCCCCGTCGGGAAATTTTATTCTTTTCAGATGCAAAATGAAATGGGCCTTGACACAGCTGGGGACATCCTGCAAAACAGCTTCACCAAGTTCCAGACTCTAAAGCATGTTTGTCGTAGGGCTGCTGAGAACGATCCCTGAGGGCTAGGAAATTTTTTTCCTTCTTGCATCTGAGTTAGGCATCTTTCGTTTTTTCATGCCTCTTTCAGATAGGGCACCAATAAGCATGCTGATTTACTTACAGAGAAAGGGAGTGTACACGGCCGGCAACGAATCCATGTCAAGTTTATTCGAAATTCGTCGCGAACAATTTAAGTAATATTTAAATCGAGTAGAAACTAGTTCTTTTATGATGCCCTAACCCCTGGGAAGTTCTACACTTCCCAAGATAAACTATTTCTGAGACCTCTCTTGCTTGAAAATCATCCAACCTATGATAGATTTTCAGACATGCCACAGTGGAGATGGGGGAGACAGCAGAGAACGCCCCCAAAATACAATTCGGTATCACAACATTGAAATAATGCTGCAAGAGTTGTTTGAGTGTTTTTTAATAAAATTAGTAGGTATTGCGGTGTGCTCAGAAGGAACTTTAAAAGGCTGTTTCAGCCTTCAAGACGAGCCCAAAGCTTTCTGCTCATTTCTCTTGCTGTTCTTGGTAATTTTCTACTCCGGGGTCTTGTCTTGGAAACCATTTGATGTTCCCGTAAACGTTTTATGTTCCTTATAAACCGTTAAAAATAATAATAATTTTGACAGTTACAGACCTACACAGTTAAAAAACAAAGTTCGCCTGAATAAACTTTAAAGATCTTATTGGCTTTATTCAACGATCCATGAATCAGGCAGCATCCAATCTGGCAGCTAGAAAGCAACCCCCAGGGGCTGGACGAAATGAAAGGCTTTTATAGGCAAAAGGGAGCAGTAACAAGGAAGTTATACTAGGCAGAAAAGTGGATTGGCTGTTGCAAGGTTGTTTCCTTTAGGGGATGGCCCGGGTCTATGGCGCAGATGCCCATCAGGCATCTCCTGTTGACTGGTTTTAGATTTCATTTCTAGGAGAGCCGAAATTGTATTTAAGATAAGTCTCAGTTTGAGGACGTGCAGCTTAGCATAAGTGACTCCATTTGAGGCCTGTTGTCCTGTTTCTAACAACACACACTGCATGGAAATGATTCCTGTTTCTTCAGGACTAAGGAAAGCCTTGGAACACAAACAGTTCCTACTTTCCTAAGTAGATGAATTTTATTAAAATTTAGAAAAAGATTTGTTTTTGTTTTTTTTGAGGAAGATCAGCCCTGAGCTAACATCCATGCCTATCTTCCTCTGCTTTCTATGTGGGATGCCTACAACATCATAGCTTGATAAGCCGTGTTGATAGGTCTGTATCCGGCATCCAAACCGGTGAACGCTGGGTCACCGAACTGGAAAGTACAAACTTAACCATTGCGCCACCTGCACAGCCCTTAGGAAAAGGTTTTTAAAAAAAAAATTATGAAGACAATCATGTAATAAGAATATTTGGAGATTTTAAAGAATGGAATAAACGATCCTCTTTTTGAAAAGTTTAATGTGAGCTTTGCCAGGGATGGGATAAACAATGTCTTAATCTTTCTCTGAGTTTTGATCCCTTTGACCCACCATACAAGATGGTGTCTAACTTTCTGTAGGAGAAAATGAATCAATAAATAAACAGAAAGTTTGTTAGGGGGAGGATTTGGAATTAGATGGCCTTGAAACACAAAATAGGTGTTCAATAAATATATCTTAATTAAAAGTCAATTCTGAGGCTCATCTGAGATTTTCAAACTAGTCTATGGTGAGCTTAGAATTCACTTGCTGTGCCTCAAAGAAGCTGGACTAAGTAGGTTTTCTTGGCGTCCTTTAAACCACTGCTAGAGCCAGGCCAGACCAGGTCCACTGAGCCCAGCTGGAACCAGACCACAATCCAGAGAGTGACCCATGGCTTTTTCCCAGGGCCCTCAGTCCTTCATCAGACACAATCTTTCAGTCTGGCCCTCAGGCTGCCCTGGCTTCTCAGTCAAATGCTCTGCCATGTCTCTTTGGGCAAAGAGGTTTCCACAGCTTTTGATCACGAGAGAGAAAAAGAAATGTTTTCTGGTGTCATTCTGAGACAACCCTCCTTCACTGCTGACCTTTGCTTTGGCGTAGCTCCCTTTTGGTTGCGTGCGATGTTTCCGGGGAACAAAGTTGCCAACTTAAGAATGCTCATCTTTCTGAATGTAGGCAAGTTTACTAATCAGGAAATGGTGAAAAATGAATGTTTGTAAAGATAAATCTGAAATTAATAAAATGAGAAACTTACCAGATCTCTTATGATTCTCCATCAGAGATTTTGTTACAACTGGCACAGTCTATTTCATTAAAGCATGCAGTCTTCTTTTCATCCATTTGATGGAGTGTTCTAAAGATCTACTACCTAAAACATGGAAACCAGCAATAAAAAGCTCAATAATAATCTCTATTACAACACATAAAAAAAGATACATGTTTGCCAAATCAAAATGCACAATACTGACCGGAAATTTGATTTTGAAGCCCATAAGACAATAGTGGTACAATGAGTCATTTCTTAAAACTTTAAAAGCTAAAAAGTGACCTTTCAATATTATCTTCGAAAAACGGGAAATTAAAAGTCTGCTTTATATCAAGAGTTTAAATCCAGTCTTAAAAAAATAAGTAAGAAAATAAAAATATTGATGTTAAAGTACTACCATGCATCTGATTGACTTATTCTAGAAAATACTGCAGTATCTTGACACAATAGAAATGACTCCGAACACATTCTCTCTACTTTCACAGTTGCTTTCGGAGGAAGTTTTTTTCACTGATATACCTAAAACAAGCTCTACTTATTGAACTCAAACTTGTCTACTTGTTTTCTCATTACAGGAGGAGACTCGAATTATGATTCAATATTAATTATTTTACCACACATACTGTCAAATTCTTTTGACTGTGTCCCGGTTATTAATGACTGTTTCCAACTGCCATGGTAGAATAAAAGCCTGATAGAAAAAACACTGAGGTTTACTTGTCTTTAGTTTCCTGAGAGTCAGAAGGATTTTGCAGTGAATGAATATAAAACCAAGTTTACTGAGCAGAAAAGAATGAAGATTTATTTGGCGCGACTCAAAAAAAGAAAAAAAATCCTTGAAAATAAAATCCAGAATGGAGTTGTTATATTCTTGCTCTGAAACCATCTCTCCTTAGCATGGATTCCACAATAGCAATAGCACCATGAAAAGACAACCTTGAAAGCTGAAAAGAATGCTCATGAAATTTTCCTTATTCTTTTGGTTTTAAGTGATGACACCAAGGACTTGACAGGAGTACCAGAGAATCATAAAATCCTTTAATTAGAAGAAACCTACAAGTTGTTGGGACCAGAGTAATGTTCTAAAAAGAAAAGCTGAAGGATAAATCAGTGGTCATCTCACCCCAAAAAGTCAGTGCTGTTCATGGAGCAGAGTATGGAAGGATAACAGGAAGCTGAAGGAAGACGGGAGGAGGAAACCAAGAAGGATAAGAGTTTCCCTTACTGAATACCTAGTATATGCCAGAAACTGGACTAGGATCTTTGTATCTATTAACTTAAAACCATAACAGCCCTGCAAAGTAAGTTTTAATAGCCCCATTTTATGCACTAGGAAACTGAATTGCAGAGAGGTGATTGATCTTAGTCAATTTCACATATCCATGAAGTGGTGGAGGTAATTCAAACCTAGGATTGGCTGATTCCAATGTCCTTGATTCTATAGCCTGCTGACTCAGTCCAGCCCACTTTCCAGTGACACTTCCCATGAGGCTTAGCAGTTGCTCTAGGACAGGTGGAATGCTCCATTTCTCTCTCCCTCTTCTTCTCTTTCATCTCCTCTCTCAATCCCCCTCCAACTCTTCCTCTAGAACTGGGCAGAAAATATGATTGGCCAAGGTCAATAGAAGAACTGCCTTGTGATCAGATGCTCCAGTGTGGTCCAGTCAACTGTGTCTAAGAGAAGACAGAGTCATGGGATTCTCCAAGGATATCTGTAGATAAGACCCTGCCTTTACAGAAAATTTCTCTGAACCTGACAGATATTTTGAGGCTTGACCTATTTATAACCATAGCCTAGCTCATCCACAAATTTTAATACACAGAAATGATAACATTAAAAAACAATGGCAGGGACAGGCCCGCTGGCATAGTGGTTAAGTTCGCAAGCTCTGCTTCAGTGGCCTGGGGTACGCAGGTTCGGATCCTGGGCACGGACCTACACAGCACTCAGCAAGCCATGCTGTGGTGGCATCCCACGTACAAAACAGAGGAAGATTGGCAGGGATGTTAGCTCAGGGACAATCTTCCTCACCAAAAAGACAAAAAACAAAAACAAAAAGCAATACCAATGTCCCCATGTTTGTCAGAAACTCTGAATTTGTTCTGCTGGTTTCCTTTCTCCTTTATTAAAATAAAATGGTGACTTTGGAGCTGAACTTTTATTTTATTTTATTTTATTTTTTGGGAAAGATTAGCCCTGAACTAACATCTGCCACAAATCCTCCTCTTTTTGCTGAGGTAGACTGGCCCTGAGCTAACATCCGTGCCCATCTTCCTCTACTTTATATGTGGGACGCCTGCCACAGCATGGCTTGCCAAGCAGTGTGTACGTCCACAGCCGGGATCAGAACCAAGGCTGCCGAAGCAGAACGTGAGAACTTAACCACTGCATCACTGGGCTGGCCCCTGAACTTTTATTTTTTTAAAAAAAGAGGTCACGTTCTTAACATACTATTCCAAATAAGTATGGAGGAATCTTAAATGATGATTTTCTATAAACTCTCTGAAACTATGTAAAGAGTAAAAATAATAATCACATTAATTATTATAGCTTCTCACTAATTACTTAGCACAGAGGCAAGAACTAATTTTCTCCTTAGAAAATGTTATTTCCAATAAACATCACAGTTGAGTGCTGATGTCTTGCTCACCTCCCAATAAAAAGGGGTACATACACAACCAATGGTATCATTCCCTTCTGCATTGGGGTCTCTGTAAGACCTCCTCTCTACCAACTGTCTCTTTTATTTTTTTATTTATTTGTATTTTTTCTTTTCCTCCCAAAGCCCTCCAGCCCATAGTTGTGTATTTTTAGTTGTGGGTCCTTCTAGTTGTGACATGTGAGATGCCTCCTCAGCATGGCCTGATGAGCGCTGCCATGTCCATGTCCAGGATTCGAACTGGCAAAACCCTCACCGCCGAAGCAGAGCACGCAAACCTAAGCACGCTGCCATGGGGCCGGCCCCCAACTGTTTCTTTCTTCTCGTGTCTGGCAGCTTGAAGTTTCACATAGTATTTCATACTGAGAAAGGTAAGCTTCTTACTCCATCCTGTTATGCTGAGTATGCAATCATAGCCAATTAACATTGTTTGAAGATCATTAATTTTAGAATTTCTTTCTGTCGTTTCCAATTGTACTGTATGAATGAATGAAGAATGTTATTTTTCCCTTCGCCTCTCAGGGAGTTCAAGAAAATAATGTTCATTAACATTGGTTTACTTTGTTTTAAAAAGTCTTTGTAAGAGAATAGATTAGTGGCTACTGGGGGAAAGGTGGGGTGGGGGGTGGGGGGTGGGTGCAAAAGGTGAAGGGGTGCACCTACAACACGACTGACAAACAATAATGTACAAGTGAAATTTCACAAGGTTGTAACCTATCATTAACTCAATGAAAATTAAATTTAAAAACATAAATAAATAAAAATAAATAAAAAAATAGAAAGTCTTTGTAATTAGGCAACAGCATATTAATGTTACTCATTTCTAACCCCAACAAAATTTTCTGTTGCTAAAATAGGTCTGTAGAGTTTAAGCTCTTATATCCAAACCTAACTTGTGCAGTATTTAAATCCTATATGTGACCAAATAAGAAACAGTATATTATTTTGAAAGTTACTAATACTGTTTGCCCTAAAGGTAACTTAAATCTTTTGTTATAAGAAGCTTGTCAACATATGGAAAACCAAATTGGAAGATTTCTGGCTGTGTGACAGGTGTATTCTCCGGAGAAAAAAATACCAAAAAATTTTAAATAATCAAATATGGGAAAAGTAACAGATTCTCTTATACCATTGGGCCAAATGTTTCCTCCATGAATTATAATCCAGCCAGCCTTTGCACTGCTGTTCTCTTTGTTGGAGGAATTCGGTTATTATAAGTCTCTGTTTATTGAAGGCCACTCTGCAGCTGTGAAGAAAGAATTGGCATCATGCTCATTCCCCAAGTCATCAGTTCTGATCGTTTCTGCAAAATTTTAGCACAAAGAACCTTAGACAAGAAGGAAGCAAAAAGACTTTAAAAAAATCTCAAAGACCATGCCACAGTCTGTGCTAAATTATACAGGTTACCCACAAAAATAGCTCTGGAAACCCCTTGCTCCAGACACAACTGCCAGGAGAGTCTCCCTCCAGCACTCCTACTGTGGGGAACTCCTTTCTCTGAAGAATGCTTCCCAGTCTTTGGAGTGGCGAGGGCCACAGGAACAGCAAGGATTTTGGAGTCAGAGAATAGGGAGTTTGAATCTGAGACGTATTAATGTGAGACCCTAGGAAAGGTTAATAAGCATTCTAAAACTGTTTCCTGTCTGTAGGATGAGAATGATGATGCCTACTTTGTAGAGCCCCAGGCACAAAACAGGTTCAAAATAAATAGAAGTTATTGTTATAATTGCCATGGATTAGGACTGAGTTTCATAGCTATAGTTCAATGTTCTTCACCAAGCCACCGGGGTTAGCTACAATTACACAGAGGTGAGGCTATTAACTTGCACTAAGGCGCAGGCAGCCCGCGATCATCCTTCTGGGGCAAGAATGATGTCTTTAATATCTGTATAATGCTGGCTGTGAGACAATGCTGCTTCCACAGAGGCCAGCAGAGTCCTACAATGAGAGCTCGTAGGAAACTTTTTTCTTCTCTGGGCTCATAGATCACTTGTGTCTCCCAAAGGGGGAGAATATAAACCTACCAGTAGTTAAATTGTGTTAGCCATATTTTATCAGTTTGTTGTCCTTGATTATACACACAATTTATTTAAAACTTTGTAAGAAGTTCTCCAATTTTTAACTTAAATTATGTGGTATCTACTTAAAAAATGAATCTTTAAGATCATCATGTATTCCTGCAACAAGTATTTATAGAACTCCTAATTGTGTGCCAAGCACAAAGACTAAGCAATACAAGTTATCAGACTTGGCAAATACAAGAGTGCATGAAAATAATACTGTAGTAGACTCTACTTCAGGGTAGGGAAGAGGAGAAAAGGAACCTGTTCAATGTGTTACAAAAGATGTCCCGTGCAATCTGTGTTTCTGCCCAGTAGGAGGCAGAGTGACTTTGTGAGGAAATGACGTCTTCCTAACAAGGAGGCCTTCACAGCATCTCTGTCACTATAGCAGCTATTTCACTAATAGGAAGAGAACACGGATATGAAGCAGTCACATTAGAAACAGAGCACTAGGGGCCGGCTGGGTGGTGTAATGGTTAAGTTCCTGTGCTCTGCTTCTGTGGCCCAGAGTTTGCAGGTTTGGATCCTGGGCATGGACCTACACATTGCTCATCAAGACATGCTGTGGCGGTGTCCCACATAGAAGAACTAGAAGGACTTACAACTAGGATATACCACTATGTACTGGGGCTTTGGGAGAGGAAAAAAAAAGAGAGAAAGGAAGATTGGCAACAGATGTCAGCTCAGGGCCAATCTTCGTCACCAAAAAAGCCTGCAGAAAAAAAAAGCTGGACTCTCAGTTATTTAAAAAAAAAAAAATAAAAGGAGGGGGCTGGCCCAGTGGTGCAGGGGTTAAGTGTGCACGTTCCACTTCAGCGGCCCAGGGTTCACCCGTTCGGATCCTGGGTGCGGACATGTCACCGCTCGGCACGCCATGCTGTGTTAGGCGTCCCACATATAAAGTAGAGGAAGATGAGCATGGATGTTAGCTCAGGGCTAGTCTTCCTCAGCAAAAAGAGAAGAATTGGCAGCAGTTAGCTCAGGGCTAATCTTCCTCAAAAAAAAGGAAACAGAGCACTATTATCTCGCACAGACACAGCAAACATCTTGCAGAGCTTACAGAGGAGAATCAAAGCCTTTTCTAAGCATCAGTTGATAATCACCCAGCATTAACATTTTGTGTTTGAGCAAGAGCATAAGCAAAGACAGACTCAGCAGCAAGGTTCCTGAAGCAAAGTTGATAGGACATTTTAACTTGAAAAAACAATTGTAAGAAACATATTAATATGTTAGACACAGAAAAGGATTTATAAGGGCCGAAATTGGTTGTTTACATACAAGCTTAAGAAATGGGGAGACATGGGACAAATACCAAAACCCAGCACATATAGTATATGTAGTCAATTGTACGCATAGCAAATTTTAAATTGGTATGAGGAATGAGCTTCAGATTGTTCTGGAGAGGATGAGCACTATCGTCTTAATCAAATCTTTCATTAGGTGCTAAACAAGTTCCTCTAAAGTTAATCAAATATCAAGAGCAGAACTGAGGACCTTTACTTGTACTTTGCCATCAAAAGTCTGATGCCCAAAGTGGGCAAGGCACAATAACCAGCATTCCTTGCACAATTCTTTCTACATAACACTGAATTTTGTCTGGGTACACTACATTACTCTGATATTTGGGAAAGATAATTAAAGTCAACGCCAACAAAAAGTACTATTTGAAATCTTTGTAATAGTTTTCAGACAATAAGGATGTAGAGATGAAATAATATGAGTTAATCTTAAAACCATTCGGTTCATTTATTTTGGATTCCTGAGTCCAATATTTCACATACGTTCCCTTCTTCCATCCCTCTATTTTTTTCTCTTTTCCTGCCAGTCTCCTGCAGCTCCAGTGTTATTATATGCTATAAAAAATATTTTACTCAGGCAATTGCTATGCTTTTTAACTTTCGCGCTCAGTAGGGGAAAATGTGGAGGTGTTTAATTCTCCAGTTGTATTTTTTTTTCGTGGGAAATGAAAGTCAAAATCTGAAAAGTAGCAACTTGCAGTAAAATGTTATTTTTCTTCTTTTCCGAATGTGTCTAAATGGCATCAAGTTCAAATACTTTATTACAGATAATCCTAGCCAATTTAAATGTCCAATTTCTCAATAAAACATGAATCAGGAAAAGTCAATATCCTTACAAATGTGATTCTAAATTTTGCCCTCAGATAGTCTGACTAAATTTCCACTGACTTTCAGTGGGAGTTATAAAAAGTACATCTGAGGGGAGAATTTGGCCCAAGAAATTTAAAATGACTGTAGAGTAAGTAAAATGTTTCTTATGTTTATGATTATATAGTAGCTGTGGAACTTCCAAAAGGAAGACATTAAAAACCCATAATATAGCAAAATTCAACTAAAAAGAAGTTGTTAATTTAACTAGCTTTGAAGAGTTTTAACTTATTTTAAAGAGCACGTCTAATAAAGAGTGCTTTATTCATTCATTCAAAAATATTTATCCACTAATATGACCTCAACTAAAAAAATTATTCATACTAACATTACTTTTTTAAAGGGTAAATATTTCCTATTCCAATAATAATCCATATGACAAATGGCTGTAAAGTAAAATTGAAAAAGCTTCAAGTATTGCCTATATTATGAGAAAACCATTTCGATCCATGTAATATATTTAGGTGCAGCATATGATTCTATCACTTGTCCTGAGAAGAAGAGACAGAGACAAATAGTAGATAACTAAAATAACCAAACAACTATAAAAAAAAATCTGGCTTTAATTATTTTTTTCACGGAATTCGTGAGCCACAATGTTTTTTAGACCTTTAGTGACACAACCTCAATATGTTTAATCACTCTGTTTTTCCTCCTCTAGAAACAGTTCTGCCAGCACCTGTACTTGAAATACTAACGCCCTACTTGCCAGATGTCTTAGATTTACATTCATTTCATTCTCGTCTTGCCTCTTCCCTATGACTGGCACTATCTATAGTGTAGACCCTCAAAGCTCCACATCTGACTATTACAATATTTATCTCATTTCACTGCTCTAGCTACTTTTTGTTCGAATGCATTGTAGAGATCACTGCTAAGTTAATATTCCTTAAATATTGCCTTGACACTCCCTTTCTTCAATAGTTTAAACACGTTTACATATCAACTGGATATTCCAAAATTCTTATCCTGAGTCAAAAGGCCGTCCACAATCTGTTCCATCCTACCCTTCCAACCTTAACGCCCATTGTTCTTTGGAAATCCCTCATTCAATCAAATTGACTTATTCTCTTTTCCCTCACTTTATCATACCTGGATCAATGTTGTGCTTACATCTTTTCCGTTGCTTGAAATGTCCTCTTCATTATTTTCTCCTTATTTAACTTCTACCATCCTTCACAGTCCAACCTATGTTTCATCTTTCCTGTGAAACTGTTTCTGATCATCACAACTGAAAGCAGTCTCTTCTGCTTTTATATAGTCATAGATTTTGTTATTTATACATTCACTTGATGCTTAACAATCACTATCTTACATTGTTGGGGGGGGCTGTTATCTACTTAATTAGATTTTAAGGTCTTTGAAGGCAGACATTACGTCTTACATTTTATATCCTTATCTATCTAGCATCCCACTTTAAAGATAGTGCAACAGTACAGAGTGAGGCGGGTTATGCATTACACACCTCAAAGGGGCTTCAGTCATACCGTAGTCAATGTGAATGGCTCCCTCTGGAGCTGTGCAGTACACAATGTGCCTGGTTATAAATGGCCACCTGCTTGCATATGCAAAAGCTTAATATTTATCCATGATTTGTACCTTTCTTGTGTCACTTCTCGAATGTTTTATAACAAAAATTTCTCAATAGTTCATAGCCCCCTCTGACTTCTTGCAACTGAAAGGGAGCAGAATATGCACTCCAAAATATATCTTTTTGGCATACAGAATTATTTTGAGCTGATTGTTTTTGAGAAACAGCAGATATAGGAGAACCTCTGAAAACAAAGTAGAAGTTACTCTTCTGTAAGGGAAATTTACATTTATAAAGGAAATCTGCATTTGTAAGATGTCTGTCTCTCTCTTGGTACCAGGAAGAGCAGGGTGACTCTACATCACAAGAGACTTAACAAGAGAGACGGCAGCATTTGAGTCTGCGTAATAAACCTCCCCCTTTCCCTGCTTTTCCCGGTCACCTCCCATAACTGGCTTCTCCCCTCCTCCCTCAACATCTTTCTTTTGCCTTTAGCTGAAGGTGGTATTTTAAGGTGATGGCTTGGGCCATCTTGGGGAGTTATTCACTTTTCCTGGCTATGTCTCATGTATACATAAGGAAACATGTAACAAACTTCTGTTTGTTTTTCTCTTGTAAATATGTCTTTTATTACTGGGGGTCTCAGCCAAGAGCTCAGAGGGTAGAGGAAAAATTATTTTTTCTCCCCTACAATTTTGATGATAAGAAAAGGACCCTTTGGAACACCCCGCTTGCTCAGGAGCCTGCAGGTGGTGTTAAAAGATAAACTGAGGCATATTAAAATTTTTAAGAATTTATTTGAGCAAAAAATGTTTGAATTGGGCAGTGCCAAACCCGTAGTGGTTAAGATTGCTGCATCGATGGGAGCTGGGAGAGACTGTTCTGGAAAAGAGGCAGAAGCAAACGAAGGAAATTATTGATTGGCCGTGGCTAAAGCCTAGTTGGCTGTTTGTGATTGGTTGTCCTTAGCGTTTTGGTTTCGTAACCTTGAGGCATTTACAGGCTGAGATTTTGGTTTGCTTGTGTAGGCCACCAAGGCATTAGAGTGGCCTCCGTCTCATGGCCTCCTTGTTTAGTTAATTTAACAATGGGATCCTGGAAAACTGGCGGAAGTGGTGAGGGTAAGAATTCTTACGGAAGTCAGCTCTCCAGGATCGCTGTCTGTAGTGCCTAGTGGAGAGAGAAAGGTAAAATTTCCCTTTGACCTTTCCTTTCCAAATTCAGATTAGGAGGAGAAAACATTTGTAAGAATTAGTTCTTTGAATTGTGACTTGTAAATTTGGTTTTGGGGTGCCCATTGGTTTCTGATCCTTTCCCTCCCAGGGACAGTGATTGCTTTCCTGTTGGTCTAGTTTTGTGTCCTGAGAACTTGGCTTGGCTGTCTGCCTGCCCAGGGCATGCAGGTCATCAGTTCTTGCATGTGCAGGTGGCTCAAACATCAGGTTGGGGGTCCCAAAATATGGCTGGACAGAAATGTGGATTGCATCCAATTTGAGACTAGAGCGAAACTGACTGTTACCAACACTCAGGGTAATTGCCTTTCTTTCATTTGGCTATCCTTGGAGTGGCTCTGGATCTTGGAAGGACTATATCTTTTGCACTGTAGGGGAGGAAGACATTTCCTCTATCTTCTCTGGGTTCGTCTGGCTGGAGAACGAATTAAATTCACATGAGACAGAATAGCAAGAGAAAATTAAACAAAGCTTTATGAGGAACCATGGCCTGGGGCCTTTCTTCCAGAAGGAAGAAAGGGCACGGAAGAAGTGGGGTGCACAGAGTGGTTATATACCCCCAAACAGGATGTTTCACATATGGTTGAAATGTCCCTCCCACAATAGTCACAAGATTGCCCTGTCGGCACAGCGCTTGATGGACACAGCAGGTAGTGGGTCTGCTATCTCCGAGGGTGCAGCAGGAGACAAGTCTATTGTCTTAAGCCGGGTGGTCAGAGGTGAGCGCAGCAATCAGTTCCTAGCCTAAGGAAAGATGCTTAATCTAAGGAAATGCCAATGTTGGGAGGGGGAGGGAAGTTGCACCTTTATCTCAATGGCATTTGTTCTTGCCACAGTAAATGTTTTAAAGCAGATATACAATGCATGCTCAACAGCCTCGGTCAGGCCCTTTTGGAAAGACAAGTTCAGGCTGAATTAGGTTTACACCAAATGGTTTCCTCATGTACTCCAACACATCCCATTGCTTGCCATTTCTATTTGTCAATGTATAGATGGGAGAGGCTCAGGCAAGCCAAGCAACTCACCAAAATGGCTGAAACCACCACAGCTGAAACATCACATCCAGCCAAAAGACAAAGGAGGACGCTGGGGGTGGGGGGAGTCGGTTACAGGAGGTTACCAGACAAGCACAGTAAACAAATGCAGATTTAAGTCCTTGCCTTCCCCATTGATTAAGAGTTTCTAGAGACAAGGTCATCTCCCCTTCTTCCTAGTGGAGGGAGATATCTTTCCAGATGGAGAGTTCCTTTACAATGTAAGTGTCTCTTACAAAGGGTAAGTAAATTCTACTTTTCAGTTGCTTTCCTGTCTGCAAAGTGATGAGCCCCAAATAATCATCATGCCAAAGAGACATATCTTGGGGTGGCCAATTCCAGGCCCCCACAGCACCTTCTTTGGGGATGCCTCTTACATCCATGGCTAAGTCATAAAAGGATTATTGGTTTTGGTTTTAAGTCACTTGATAGATATACTTTGGGTTTAAAAGAAAAAGGAAAAAAATAATTTGAAAAGGAGTTCAATACTCCCAGGAATATTTACTGTTTGTCCTGGCTGAAACCTGATAATGAGATATTTGAAAGGAATTTTTTTAAGGAGCTCTATGGTCAGAAGTTGGCCTAATTAGAAGCTAATTAATATTCTGAGCCTGATAGGAAATATTGGGGGGGGGGGGCACTTTCTCATAAGCTGAAATTGAACTATGCACCCAGAGGGAAAGAAAACATTCTGAAGCCTTTATGGAATGATTTATTAAAACATTCCAGACGCCCAGCTCTAGATCTAGAACATAGGAATCTTTGGTCTCTGTCTCAGTTGGAAATATTCTCGCTGACATGAAGAAACAAATTGAAGAAAGTGTAGTTGGATGGGCAAGTCAGCCACTTGATATCATTCAGGCTGTCAGTATCATACACAATCAGGACAGGGGAGACAGAACTGTCCTGCACCTAAGAAAAAGAAGGAAAATTTACACAGTGGTTACCTTAGACCTCTGAGAGTGGGCAGACATGCTCCAAAACTCCTTGGAGAAAACTTACATCCTTTCTCTGTGCCTTTGAGATAAATTTTCTACCATGTCTTCTCTTGGACCCAAGAGCCGTCTTTTAGAAATGCAAACTTTAGGGGGGTGATACTTATCAGAAGTAAAAAGAAAAAAGGAGCTCTTTAGAAACTAAATAGATAAAAACTCAAAAAGTCTCCACAGGGGCCGGCTGGTGGCACAGTGGTTAAGTGTGCACATTCCACCTTGGTGGCCCAGGGTTTGCTGGTTCAGATACTGGGCGCGGACATGACACCACTTGGCACACCATGCTGTGGCAGGCGTCCCACATATAAAATAGAGGAAGACAGGCACAGATGTTAGCTCAGGGCCAGTCTTCCTCAGCAAAAAGAGGAGGATAGGCAGCAGTTAGTTCAGGGCTGATCTTCCTCAAGAAAAAAAAAGTCTCCACAAATATTAGTAAAAAGCTTTAGCCATTTGAGCAGGTAACTATAACTTACTCTATCTGCCAGAAACACAATTTGCATTCAATTCTTCTTTATTTATCAACTAGTGAGTTTTGTATTATTGTACGTATCTCATGACTACAATCTTTGAATGAAAGCTATAAGATCTCCTCCACTATACTCCCATTATAAAGAGCATGAGGCTGAGTTGGGAGAGGTGATTTTGTCAGTGGCCAACAGGATGATCTTGTGAATACCATAAACTTTTAGATCAAAAGGGCCCATTGAGTACCTACACTCATCATAGTTAAATTCAGAAGCTAATGAATGAAGAAATAATATTAAAAGAACAGAACACTGTATGGGAGGAAGGCAAATCCTCTACCCTCTGCATCCTTCTGGCTGGGCTATGAATTAAATTGACATGAGACAGAATAACAGGAGAAAATCAAACACAGCTTTATTACATGTATGCATGGGAGACACTCAGGAAAACTGAACAACTCGTCAAAATGGCAGAGGCTTTCATCTTAAATACCATCTTCAGCTAAAGACAAAGGAGGATGGAGGATACTGGGGATGTGGGATGTCAGTTATGGGAGATTACCAGAAAAGCACAGTCAACAAGAGTAAGTTTATTATGCAGATTTAAGTCCCTGCCTTCTAAATTGATAAGAGTTTCTAGAGAGGTTATCCCCCTTTCTTCCTGGTACAGAGAGGGAGATATCTGTACAGATGGAGATTTTCCTTACAAATGTAAATGTCTCTCACACAGGGTAAATCTGCTTTTGAGAGCTTCTCCCATGTCTGCAGTTTTTAAAAGTAACCGGCCCAAAGTAATTCTCATACCAAAGAGACACATTTTGGGGTGGCAAATTCTGATCCCCCACGACACAAAGCTCAAAAAGGAAAGAGAATCAGGTTCTCATGAGTCCTCTCATTAGCAACATTGCACACAGTAAGGCAGTGAAGCAAAATCTTTAAATTGATGATTGATAAAGGAAAAGAAAAGAGAATTGAACCTAGAATTTTATATCTAACCAAACTATCATTCAAGCCTAAAAGCAAATAATGACATTTCCAAATATACATAGATTCTCAACATTTATTACTCACAAACTCTGAAAGATGAAAGATGTAATCCAAGAAGAAGAAAAATAAAATTATTTAAAAAATCAATCCAGACCTATAATTCTAGACATTACTGACATGGCAAATGGGAGGGGTGTGTGTGTGTGGAGCATGCAAAAGAAAGCAGAGGGGAGTCAAAGCCTGTTAAGGTTTGGGCACTTATGTCAATTGATTGGCTCTAGATGTTGTTAGGAACAAGTTTAGGTGCATGTGTTAAAATTTTCAGGATACTCAGAAGAAGCAGAAAAGATAAAAAAGAAAAAGTAGTGGAGAGAAGAGAATAATGAAGAAAAAACACAAAATAAGAGGAAAAAATCAAAACATAGACATACTTAGAATCAATATGAATGGGTTTAGAATACTCTGTAAGAAGTGGAAGCAACCCAGATGTCCCACAGATGAATGTATGAACAAAATGCAGTATAAACATGCAACAGACTATTATTCACCCTTGAAAAAGAAGGGAACTCTGGCACATGCTACAACATAGGTGAACCTTGAGATCGTTATGCTAAGTGAGATAAGCCAATCACAAAAAGACGAATACAATGTGATTCTACTTATATGACTTATCTAAACTGGTCAAATTTTGGAAACAGAAAGTAGAACGGTGGTTGCCAGGGGCTGGGGAGAGGGAGATATAGGGAGTTGTTTTTAATGGGTATAGAGTTTCATTTTGCAAGATGAAAAATTCTGGACATTGGTTGCACAACAACGTAAATATACTTAACGCTACTGAAAGGCAGACTTAAAAACAGTTAAGAAGGTAATTTTTTTTTAATAGATTTTTGCTCTTCTCTCATGTGACCCCTGCATAGTGCTTGAAACTTTTTTTTTAAAGATTGGCACCTGAGCTAACAACTGTTGCCAATCTTTTTTTCTTCTTCTTCTTCTTCTTCTCTCCAAAGCCCCCCAGTACATAGTTGTATATTTTAATTGGAGGTCCTTCTGGTTGTGCTATGTAGGATGCTGCCTCAACATGGCCTGATGAGTGGTGCCATGTCCGTGCCCAGGATCCCAACTGGCAAAACCCTGGGCTGCTGAAGCGGAGCACGTGAACTTAACCACTCGGCTATGGGACCGGCCCCCTAAGATGGTAAATTTTATGTTAAGTGTTTTTTATCACAATTAAAAATTTTTTTGATTATTTAAAGAAACTATAAAAGATAGAGTCACTGATGAGACTCAAAAAATAAAAGCCAAAGCATAGCTGTCTAAAAGCACAGGTCCAGAAACAGAGTCCCTCCTGCAATGGCCTAAGCGTTAAACTTATTCGAATGTATATTAATTTTATAAAACCCTGAAATTGGGGCTGGCCCGATGGCACAGTGGTTAAGTGTGCACATTCCGCTTCAGCGGCCTGGGGTTCGCCGGTTCGGATCCCGGGAGTGGACGTGTCACTGCTTGTCAAGCCATGCTGTGGTAGGCGTCCCACATATAAAGTAGAGGAAGATGGGCATGGATGTTAGCTCAGGGCCAGTCTTCCTCAGCAAAAAGAGGAGGATTGATGGCAGATGTTAGCTCAGGGCTAATCTTCCTCAAAAAGAAAACCAAAAACTGAAATTATGTCACACAGACTGAACAGAGCAGTAAAATTAAAAATGAGTAATAATCAAGCATTTAGAGCTTACCATTAACAAAGAAAGCACTACAAACCAAAACTCAGAGTGGAAGCAAAGTGGTACTTAACTGGAAAAATATACAGCCTTGATTATTAAGAAGTAATAATAGTAATAAGAGTTGAAAATGAATAAACTACATGTTGTAATAAGAAAACAATAGGGTGGTAAAAAGGTAAATAAAGAAAGTGGAAGCACGAACACAACAGTGATAAAAGAATAAATTAATAAAACTCAAAACAAAAGAATGAATAGAATTGATTAAAATAAAAGATGATATTTGAAAAAACTAATAAAAAAGACAAATTTAGGGCAACTACAATAAGAAAAATGTAGGGTCATAAAAGGCAACATTGCTGATTGAAAGAGTTTTACAAGGTAATGAGATTTTTGTTTGCTACCGTCAGTATTCTTGTACCAATGAATTTGGACATCCCCACATGAATTGGATAATTTTTCTGGGAAGATATAAATTATCCAAACTGGTCCAGGAAGTAATAGAAAACCCAATGGAGCAACAATAAAATTAGCTCAATTGGTAATTAACAACCTACCTATACAAAAGACACTTGACTCAAGACAGATTAAAAATCAGGGAGCAGATAATTCCCCTTTTATGTAAACAGACTGAGAATTTAGAAAAATATTAAATCTAATCAACTAATCTAACAGCCTACAATATTCTGATTTAAAAATGGACGAAAATACTGCAAGAAAAGAAAATTATAGTTATATTTCACTTTTGAACATGAATATAAAACTCCTTAATAATATACTAATATATTAGCAAATAGAACCCAGCAATGTATTAAAAGAAAATATGTAACACTATGTCAGATTTAAAATAGGCTGCAAGTGTGATTCAGTATTAGAAAATCCATTGTTTTGATTCTCTACATTAATAACTTAGAAAAAAAATTTATCTTAATAGTTGCCCCTAATTTTTCAAATAAAAGCCAACATCTATTAATCTTTAAAAAGAAAATTATTAGTGAGTTAGAACTCAAAAGAAAAGTCTTCAATCTGAAAATGGATAAAAACTAGAAATCTGGAACAAATATCATATATTAGCATAGTCATTTAGAGGTCAGTATTGGGGTTGGCCCAGCAGCTGAGTGGTTAAAGGTCTGTGCTCCGCTTTGGTCGCCCGGGTTCGCCTGTTCAGATCCAGGGCACAAACCTATTCCACTCGTGGGGGCATCCCACCTACAAAAGGTGGAGGAAGTTTGGCGCAGATATCAGCTTAGGACTGATCTTCCTCAAGTGAAAAAAGAGGAGGATTGGCAACAGATGTTAGCTCAGGGTGAATCTTCCTCACCCAACAAAAAAAGGAGGTCAATATGGAAGTCTGACGGCCTGAATTTGAACAACCCCATGTTTTAGATGTTGGATTTGTGTCTCTGGCATCAGGGAGTGGAGAAGTGGACGTGATCTGTTTCCTACTCTCCGTTTGTTCTAGTTGAACAGCCTTCTCTTCTCCTCACTCTAAGTCTCATACAGGCCTCTCTCTCTCTAGCCTGTGAGGTGAGGCGGGAGGAGAAATTCAATCCATGTGACTGCTCTCATTTCCCTGCCTTGAGATCGATTTTCTCAAGGACTGATTCAGCTTTACCTGGGCTGCCTCTGTGGCAGATGACCCCCTGCCTGCAGAGGGGCAACCTGACTCTCTGCAGCACTCATGTGGGGTTCAGCTGCCAATAGAGATCTCCAGGTGGGGTGTACACTTGCTTGGCTGAGGGACCCCCTGGGCAGTCCCATGACCTCGGTCTCCTTCTGCAACTCTCCATCCTCTTCCAGGTGAGGCCATAGGGAACCACTGGAGATCTCTTCCAGATATTCAAAGGCTCACAGGGAAATAGAGTGTTGGCATGGCCTTTCCAGAATATACCTTTGGACTCACACATACTACATTCTGCTCCCTTCATGACTAGCAAGGGTGAGTTACCGAAGCTATCTCTTCTTCAGAAATCTTCAAACAAGAAACCCTCTCTAGTCTTTATGTTTAAACATGCCCTTAAAGTTCAATAGACATACATCTCTTTCACTGCCCCCAGCCTACAGGGATGAGAACAAAATGCTGTACTTCTAAGCCTGTAAAACACTTTCCAGCAAGTACCCTTTCTTTCCAAATTCCCTCCCCTGTCTCTCATTGGCTAAGGCTGTCCAAGTAAGTTAGCCTTACTGGCAACTTGGGTCAGACTAGGAATCTTATGCCAAGGACCAGGCCCTATTTGAACTTGACCTTGGAGAAACTACTAACTTTCTTCTCAAAAGGACTCATCTTGCCTGTTAGTCTTATACTATTTGGTAACCTCAAGCAACAGGAAAGATTTCAATCAATACTTCCCATCATCATCCAACATTACTATGTATAAAAATGGAAACTACTAGGAGAAAATATAGAAGAATATCTCCATGACCTTGCTGTGGAGAAACTCTTCTTAAAGAATACTTTTTTTTTTGAGGAAGCTTAGTCCTGAGCTAACTGCTGCCAATCCTCCTCTTTTTGCTGAGGAAGACTGGCCCTGAGCTAACATCCATGCCCATCTCCCTCTACTTTATATGTGGGATGCCTGCCACAGCACGGCATGCCAAGGGGTGCCATGTCCGCACCTAGGATCCGAACCGGCAAACCCCGGGCCACAGAAGCGGAGCGTGCACACTTAAGCGCTGCGCCGCTAGGTCAGCCCCTACATTCTTTTTAATGTAAAAAGTTGATACAATGGAGCACATCAAAATTTCAAGCTTTTAAACAATTCAGGAAATCATCACCATATTAAAATCATTACCATATTAAGTACAGACTAAGAAAAATATTTGCATATATGTAACACACAGCTATCAGTATGAAAAACACAAATACCTAAAAGAAAAATGGACAAAACGGAAAAGTAATTCATGGCAGTAAAAATATAAATGGCCATCAGAGAAAGACAAATTGAAGCAACAGTGAGAGAACATTCTAATCCCATCCGTTAGGCAAAAATCTAAAAGCTGAGCACAGCCCCAAAGCTGGTGAGGTGTGGGGAAATGGCGGCTCTCACACATTGTGCAGGGATAAACTGGGAGGTCCACTTTGGGGAGAAATTGAGCAGTATCTATAAACCTAAAAATTCACATACTCTTCTGCCCAGCAGTTCTTCCTATAGGTCCCACTCTTACAGAAACATTAGCACGTATGCTCAGGGAGAATTGTAAAAGAATGTTGCCACAATATTCATTGTAATTGCTGCGACAAATTGAAAAATGATAGAGTCACAGATGGACAAAGCAGTCAAAATGAATGAGCTAGACCTGTTTGTCTCAAGGTGGGTCGGTCTCAAATACATCCTGCTGAGTGATAAAAGTGACTTGTCCAATTATCTGTGCAAGATATTACTTATACAAAAAATAACAAAACACACCAAACCAAGTTATACCTTTTTACGGGTACATATATGTAAGTAAGAGATTTTGAAATTCTGAAAGATACACATTAGAGGCATAAAATTATTTATTTCAGAGGAGGGAAGGAGACTATGATCAGAGGTGGCTTTTAAAGGGACTTTAGCTTTAACCATAATATTCTAGTTTTTTACAAGGAGAATGAATTTTTGTATTAGTTGTGTAATTTTAAAAAGTAAAAACGAAGGAAAAAGAGGATAGTCTTTGGAGCCACACAGATCATGCCTTGCTTCCAGTTTCACATTGAAAAATTATTTGATGTCTGAATATTAGTTTCCTCTTTCACTAAATGGGCATGTGTACTAATAGATACATAGATAGACAGGTAGATAGATAGACATAGAGATATACGTAGATATAGAGAAAGAGTACAGAGTGAATTGATGTTTGTGACACACAGAGTGCTGTGTCTGTTTACAGTGGGTGCTCAAAAAAATGCCAGTTTTCTTCTCTTTCCATTCAATGAAAACAGAGCATGCACAATGGTGCTGAAAGCCTTCTAATGAGGGTGCGCCTCGTTTGTGGGTTCCCAGTGTATATTCAGTCCGTCCGAGAAGCACTTGACCAAGAGGTTGGGAGAGAACCCAGATCTAAAACCAAAGAGGATTCATTAACCTGCATGTAGCCCAGACTTCTCTTTAAAACTCATCCAACAGTTTTAAAACACTGTTTTCTGGTCAACGGAACTGGAACATTATTACATTAATCACCTTAGAAAACTAGAGAAAAGAACCAAAGGTCTTTGAAAAAACATATTTTGCCTCTTTGACAAATATTTCTAGGCATAGTAAAATTAAACATATCTCATTGTAAAAAGATAAAGTGCCCCCAACTGGGATATTACTTTCTGAATAAGCCTGTGGCTATTCCCAGTCTGAGTGCCTGAAGGTAACTCACTCTCGGAGGTTTGTGAGACTCGTAAACTGCCAGAGTGCAGTTTTATGAAGGACAGAAGGACCTCAGCCTGAACTTGCCTGATTACAGATTAAGTTGTTGCTGTGAATTCAAGCCAGGGCCACGCATTATTGTTTTACTGCAGAATCAACATAAATTTTCCGAGGCAGTGAAGCTTGCAGCTGGTGAAAGTCCACGGTTTCCCCAATGGAAACATTTATTTATTTAAGTCAGATTGTAAAGCTAAAAAGAAATCTAATGGATCCAAGGCAGAAAAATGAAGAAAGAAAACATCTGTAACTTGGAGATAAATATTTGGGACTAAATTGATTCTCAGTTATTTGTGAACTATTTTCATCCGAGTTAGATGCAAGTATTTGAGGCGCATAATTCCACCCAGCAATAAAATATACCTTAAAACATGGTGTATCAGTGTACAAGTAGCAATGGAGATAATATGTCTAGAAAAATATTTGGCCTTAAGAAACCCATGTCCAAATGCAATTATTGATGCAAGATGAAGTTTTTTGGCTTAAGTTGGCTCATGTATTTTCTTTAAAAAAATAAAGGTAGTAGTCTGAAAAGAATGAGAATAAATTAGTATATGTAAAATCTTTGACAGTTTCGGGTCGGGGGTTAGGAGGCAGGTCACAGGCGTTATTTATAAAGATTAAGTGTTATTGCTTTACCTTGAGTTTGATTAGTCCTTGATTCAAAAATTAGTCATTTTTCTCACACAACTTAAGGTATCATAAAGTCATTGACACCTCATCTTGTGATAGCCTATATATATGCACGAAAAAGCAAGGCACCATGATCTAAGTGGCTTGTAAGGAATACTTGCAAGGATAGTATGCTAAATATAAAATTTGTACATTGGCATTGCAAGAATTCTTAATGCACATGTAAGTAAAATGGCTATTAATGAGGAGTTGCACAATGTAAAATTTCTTTTAGTATTTTCCCCCTTAGAGATGTACAAGGATAAATAGATATAATCCCCTTCAAGAACCACTTCTACCTTTTGGGAATATTGGAAGTTACAAACATTCTGTGTCAAAACACACATGGCCTTAAGAACTGTGGTTCACTTTTTCATGGCATTCTAGTGCCCAGAAAGGCATGAGATCAGCTAGAACAGACTTACACTTTTTGAACAAATATATAATAATTTGGGGCTTCACTTGGGAGTCTCTTTCTTGTGCACATAAATATATAAGCATACACGCATTCACTCAAATAAACAAGTTCAAGGAATCAAGAGCACGCAGAAAATTATAGTAGTTCCTGGATGGTGTTACAACCAAATCTGAATTACCCATGGACAAGTACCTCCTGCCAAGGAGCAGAGTAATGAATCCTGAGAGATGGGATACCTGGGCTCAAAATCAAAGCAAATTCCCTCACCCGACAAGGTATAATGGCGCTCTCCATACAGCATGGCCTTCCTTCCCCGCGCTCTGACTCTCGGCAGCAGATCTTCTGCCACCTTTCCAGTTTTGTTTACTACTAAACCTCGTAGGAACCCTATCCAGCAATTAAACTGATCTCTCACCTTTTTCCAAACATACCTGGTGTGTTCATGACGCCACCCAGAGTGCTCCTACTGTCTTTACCTGAAATGTCCTCCGTTCACCACTCTGCCTACCTATTTTGCTGATCCTTTGAACCCAAAAATTAAAACAAAACACACACACACCCCCTACTTCCTCTTTGATGCATTCCTTGATCTTCCCACAAAAATGATCTTTATCTGATTTGAATATCAGATACACACATCAATATTGTCTATTTTACTTATAGTCTTTATGGACTTTGATCATAGGTACTTTCTCTCTAAACATGACAAGCAATTGAGAGAAGAGGACCAGGAATGGCACTCTATGGATTCAAACACTACCTTGTATGTACTACAGAGTTCACCCTGTAACTCAATTTCATCAGTTGCAGAAGAAGGGAATTGGGACAGTTAATCTCTAAAATATCTTCCAATTCTAAAAATTAGTAACTCTATTGTGTTGCTGGAATCTGTAAGTTTTTATTTCTTGATTTCACATTTTTTACTCATTGTATTAGTTTGCTAGGTCTGCTGTAATAAAGTGCCACAATTTTCTGCTACCCTTGCCTTCCATACTTAAGTATAATTGACAGCCATAATCACCTGTCTCAAAAGAATGTAGTAAGAATGATATAATAAGGAAGATTTTAAAGCACATTAGCGAGCACTTCTCAGGCCCTACCAATAAACTCTTTGCATTTCAAACACAAATTAACTCTTTCAGACCATAATAATGTGACTAGTAATATGGATCCTGATATTGAGCCTAACCCTAATGATACTTAATCAAAAAGATCCCTTTGAAAATCTGATCCCCTATGAAAAACGAGTGTCAAGTTATATTGCATTTCTTTCTCCAGTCTGATAGCTCCCTTTTAATCTCTTGGAATTTGTAAAATGCAATATCTTTGTGGAGCTAATCTGGTAATGAAGATTTGAGAATGGATTTAACTCAAATATGAACTACATTTCTCATGTAATAAATGTAACATTGATGGATTTTTAATAAACATTGTCAGAATACTATGGTTTCTGTCTTTCATCTCTTTGCTAAATCCTTCAAGCCCATCTCTAAGCTTGTGGACTTGATAAATCCACATTAAGTTCTAAACCTAGAGAAACCAAGCCAAGACTCATACGAGTGTCTGCCAGTGTTCCTACAGCCCTCAACCCTTGTAACGAAGAAGGCAAATTTTGATGTCAAATTCAGGAAGTTGTGTGAAACTCTTACTGAAGGCTGGACAGGTTGTCAGTGTTTTCTTAGGAAGAAAAATCTGCATTCTGAATCAAACAGATTCTGAAAATAAATTTCCCCAGGAATTGCAAGGTGCCAGAGAAACTGGGTGAAATCAGTAAGAAAAGGCGATGGGTTCCGCAAGTATGGAGTGTGGGTCCAGCTCCCATGATCTAACTGTGGCTCAGGATTGCTCTTTCCTTGAATCCTGCCCCCACCACACATCCCACCCCATCTGCCTGCCCCTACTCTTTACTTTCGCAGAGAAAACTGAGAGGTGCTTCCTTGCCAACATCACACAAGTGGAGTTCTGTCCTCTCAGCTGGTTGCCCAAGATGCCAATATTCCTTCAAGCTGGCTTTCTTAAATCATTCGCCCTGGATTCAAAGAAGTTCATAAAAAAATAGAATAAAATATATACTCTCACATGTGCAAATATACAACTCAGCATTTCAGTTTTACTAACCAAGTAAATATGTATTGATATTTTGGAATGGAGTAAAAGTCACCCATTATTTGAAGGACTAAAAGTAAAAATGCATAGACTTTTATTCAAATACCTTAATTTTCAGTAAACATATTTTATTTCAATATTAAATTGTACAAATCACAGCACCCATGAAAGGTGTCAAGTAGAATTTGAAAAATGATTGTCAATATCTATTTTCAAGTTTATGGTTAATGGTATACTGAACTTGCTGAAGACAATTTTGAGGTTAATTTTCTTTCTAATTAAAACCTTACAATATGTGTCATGTGTAAGGATTTTAAAATTCACTTCCATTCTGCATTGGTAAACAGATGACCTAATAGTGATTGACAATTCTATTAACTACATGTAAAGCTACTAATTTTTCTTGCTTTTTCTTCTCCTAGTCTTCAAACAGGTTTTGTCACGAAGAGTGTTAGAACACAAACTTGCAGCCTCTCCTGGAAAAGCACAATCAACTATTTCTTATTATTCAACTAGAGACATTGCTCACCTAGACAATCCCTGGGTGAAGTGGTACACTCTAGAGAATAATTTTTTTATTGATACGTGTTATTCTATATTTACTTCAATAAAATAAATTTTGCTTGGTAATGTAAAAAAGCATTGGTTAAGGTTTTTGTTATGCTTGATTCTACGGTGAGCAAATGTGAATGATCTTTCAGAAGTAAATCGTTCATTACCTTAGATAATGTAAACCAGATTTACACAAGATTTTATCACTTTAAATTCTCTGTCATTTTCCCTCCAGGCAATAGGAAGCAATTTCAGTAAATACGGTATTTAACTTAATGGATTTGCATCTAAACATCCACCCCAAGTGTTCTTCTTATGGCTCACATCACAGTGTACCAATCTAGGTTATTTTCCCTAGAAAGCACAGGTTTTCCAGAACCATATATTGCTTTCACATTCAGTGATAATTCAACGAACTTCCCAGAACCTGAGGAAAAGATAGCTTCCACACATTCGAGTGTATGAATGTTGGGGAAAATTAATTGCAAAGGTAAACTCATCTGTTATATCAATCTTTTTATTCAACAAATGGTAAGTGCTCATTCAATCCATCCTTCTTAAGCGAAACTATTACAAACAGTAATTATAAATGTCAAATATTAATGACCTTTAAGGATTCATGCATTAATATGACTGGAGGCACAGCCCTTCTAAAAATGGTTCTAGGGGCTGGCCCCGTGGCCGAGTGGTTAAGTTCGCGCGCTCCGCTGTAGGTGGCCCAGTGTTTCGTTGGTTCGAATCCTGGGCGCGGACATGGCACTGCTCATCAGACCACGCTGAGGCAGCGTCCCACATGCCACAACTAGAAGAACCCACAAGGAAGAATACACAACTATGTACCGGGGGGCGTTGGGGAGAAAAAGGAAAAAATTAAAAATGGTTCTAAACAACCCACTTGCCATTTCTTCTCCTGTTTTCCTTTAGGCGCATCTTCTCATAGTTATGTAAGTCTTCGTTCTTTTCTTCTTGTCTTTGCTTATCTAAATCCAGCAATCTGGAACACTCTCTCCATTTGTCTTTTCCAATCCAAACCTTGAAGCCTTCCTTGATTCATCAGACCACATCTCCTTCTTAATGTACAAGTGGTTTTAATATTAAAACAGCTGCTGAGATGTGAACATGGTATCATTACTCTATTTCTACTACAGACGATCCATTGCCATGTATAAATAGCATTTTGATTATAAGTATTTTTATATTTATGTAGATATTGCACAATCTTTCGTAAATGAAGGTTATAGACATCTCCGAGAAAGAAATCACTCTAACCTGGAATTTGCTTCTTAAAGTTTTTGACTCTGCTGTCTACAAAGCCAGAGACTGATTTACAGATACAATATGATATTTATGCATGATATTTGTTAACATTTAAGAAGGTTATCAAAAAGAACACTTACTCCCTTTAAATATTGCACTTCTGTTCAGATTAACAGACTCAAATACATTTCACACATCTCCCAAAAGGAAGTCCATAGCCACGTTTCCTTGCATAAGTTACTGGAACATGTATACAATTTCTCAGATGGCTCCACATATTTAAAGCCTAACATTATCTTTGGTCAGAGTTTAAAAGGATGAGGAATTTTATTTTAAAAAAGATTCTTTCCTTTCCCTTCCCTAATCAAGGGCTATTCTCATGTTTGAATTTTACATTTTTTTCTTTAAACCGTTAGATTTAAAACCATTAGATTTTAGTGTCTTTGTATAAAAACACATACAAATTTATCACTCTGAAAAAATTTAAACAAAAGAAAAATGTTCCTCTAAGAACAAAAATGGATGAAGAATTCATTTGTCCAGAACTCTTTTATTCATCATTTTCCCGTGTGGGGACAGTCCTGTGTAGGTGTCGCCCAATGAGTCTGCCCCCTCACCGCCAGTCACCACTTGGTGCCCATTCCCAAGCAGGCCTGGCTCTGCACACTGCTTCCTCTCCTAGTCCCCTTTTGTAAGTTCTCCTTGCATCTAACACGCCTCTTTCCTCACCTCAAGCCCACAAAGTCATAAATCAAGATATTTAGGCTCAGAGTCTTTGTCTGAATCTGTAAGATACCATTTCTGACCTTTACTCCTTTAAGAAACAGAAGGATGGGGGTCAAGAGGCATTGCTCAATGGTTCAAAAGAAGGCAGCATCACAAATTCCCCAAGAGTCCCCCAACTTGACTCCTAACAATTCTTGGATGGGCAAATATCTGGTCTATGCTACCATTCCACTCATGATAGGTGACAAGTGTGAAAAGCTGTCATCATCTCTGTCTTTGGTTATAGATGGTTGGTATTGATGTTTTGGATACTTCCCCCTTACTCTCCTTTAATTGCGTCTCTATGAATAATTTGTCTGTATTTAAAAATTATGAATGCAAGTTTCAGCATTGTTCAGTGTTAAAGCCCTCTTAGTTACTCTTTTAGAGGAATAGCTAACTTAGAGTAGGTGCTCTATAAATATAGCCAAATGAATAGGAAAGAGAGTAACATTTTTAAAAGGACTGTCAAATTGGTTAAAATTACAGACAGCTTCTCAAAATACTCATAACACCCACAAGCAGAATATAGTAATAAGAAATAACAACAAGCATTATTCAGAAGTTGCTACTATTGTAAAACTCAGTTTCAGCCTAGTCCTGTCTTACAAAATCTTCTCCCCTTATTCATGGCCAGACAGGGGTTTTTGTTTATTTCGCTCTCTGCTGTATTTGACTCCTTATTGCCTAGAACAGTATCTGGTACATAGAAGGCACTCAATAAATATTATTGAATAAATGAAAGAATGAATAACAAAACAACAGCAATGATAGAAGCTAATATTTATTGAGCGCCTACTAGTGAAACTCTGGTTAAATTCCCACATGGACTTTCTCATTGATCTTTACAAACGCAAGAAATTTTGGATCACTTAGAAAAACTATCCAGATACAAAAAATTGAACCAGAGCAATTACCTGGATGATTCAAACACTCATAAATGTGTGCACATATGTCTACATAGAAAACGATTCATTTTAGCTAGATTTACATAACTCAGTAAAATACAAAATAGGTGTTTTGCCTGAAATACCTTGTTATTGTTTGGAGTTTCCATATTATTGTCTTACTTTGTAGCAAACCTTGGTTAACAAGTGGAAAGTTAAATATTTACCCTGAATTGTACTTATTAAGGTTGTTGTGGAAAGTATATAAGATGATGAATATAAAATAAAGAGTGAGAGCCTAGTATATACTAACTGTTCAAAAAATGTTAGTTATTCTTATTATTTCCCAAAATATTGTTACCCTAAGAACACTTCTAACTATAAGGTAAATCACTGGGAGACTATTGATGGTTAAGAGTTGTATTTCAATTAAGAATGTATGATTGTGATAGTGTTGTACTCTCTCCAAAGTGATTCATACTGTTTTCTTCAGAAAAATCTGGAGGACTTCAATCATGGGCAGATCATCACTTTACTCATGGTTGGCCCGCTACAACTTATCCAGGGAAGGGGAGATGAAGGTGATGGACTGGAACTCAGTGGAGATATGGGCAAGTGCTAATAGCCCACAATAACCCACTTAAGTAAATATGAAATGAAAATGAAAAATGTAAAACAATGTGCAATTTTCCCTCGGAAAGGTTGGCTTTACTTAGGTGTGGATAAAAGTGTGATGGGCATACGCTAATCCTTCTTTTGCAGAAGACAAGTAGAAGAAGCATATGGCTTCCAAACTTCGGGTCAACACTTTTGACAAGTGTGCTCAGGATAGATAAGACACAATACTTAATGTCTGGCTTTATAAGGTGTTTCTTGAAGCTGAATTAAATGAAAAGCCCAGAATCTCAACTCTCTTGCCCTTTTAGTATCTATGGCCAATGGACTACATTTATATGAATATGTGATAACGACATTAAGAGAAATAATAAGCTGGAGGGGAGAGTCTAAAGATTGCATCTTTGAGCCAGCGAAAGCAAGCTTTCTCCTCTTCAACTGAGAGAGCCAGTGTTGAAACCGAGGGCTCCTAATGCCCTCTCTCTCTGGATTTTATTCAGGCAACTGAACCATTATATTCCTTAACCTCCCAACAAATTTCTTAGGGAGTCTACTAGTAAATGAGAGTTAGTGATTAAAAAAAAAAAGTGTGAAGAATTTCCAGAGTTCAATTCAGTTTTAACTTGCTATTCAAATTTATTTGCTTTTGAAAAATACTCTGAGAAAGATAAGACAGAAATCTCAGAAGGCTAAGATCCTTAGTATAAATGCCAAGCTGTGAAAGATGTTAGGTTATTAAAATACACATCATACTGCATCCTAATATTATCTCACAACACTTAATCCTTTACTGTTGTTAATATTCATTATATAATAATAACTTTCTCTTTATTGACCAACTGGCCAAAAATGTATACCCCGGGGAGAAAGCATTCCGTAGCAAGAACCATAGGAAATATTGGAATCAAACTTTTCTCCCACGCTTACCTTTGCCTTTTATTTTAGTGATTGGGACCTTACTGATAGAGAAAATCAGAGAAGGAGTATCTTATTTGTATTCTTAAAACAGAGGTGGAGATCCTATGTGCACTTCTCTCACAACATAACGGAAGCTACAGGTTTGTGACTTTTGAAAAATTGTGTCATTTCTGCTATATCTAAAAGAGCAATGTAAATAATATCTTCAGCAAATATGTGAATAATACTTCCTAACAATGGGTTATGTTTCCACTCATTGCTAATTAAAATGACAAAACAAGTAAAGTAGGGCAAGAAAATTGTAAACCTGGAAGGAACTCCTGGAAGGTTTAAGCTAATGTTCAAAAGAAGAAAATTAGAGCCAGAAGTTGCAAGACAAAACCTCGCTAAGCCCTTATAATGGGCAGCAAGTTTCCTTGGGTGCAGGTGAGAGTAGGTAAAACTGCTGGACCAGTTCTTGGCTGAGTCTCAGGATTTAGGTCTGGAAGGTGACATCCTATTTTATGAAAATTGCCTTGACAGCTCTTCTACTTCCACAGCAACAGCTCAGCATGAGGGAAGTCCCCTTGAGACATCAGGAGGGATGAGGATTATGGCGAGGATGTGGAGTCACTGCAGGGCATGGGCAAGGTCATAATAACGTCCTATGTACTGCATTCTGCTTCTGAAAGATGGAGCGTCATGACTCTTTTTTTCCTTCACAGTCTGGCGTTGATAGGAACAGGACAGTTGGAGATACAAGACCTGGAACGAATTGCGTGGACATGAACTCAACACAAACCACATGTTCACTACTGATTTCGTACTTGCGTTCCTCAAAAGAAATCAAAGACATAATCTACTTTCTTAAGCAATTAAATGGGCCTTTCGTCAGTATTTAAGAAGGCCCTTCCACCCTTAGGGAAAATGCTAACCCTCCCCCTCCCCAATTCCATAATATTGTTTTCTTTGTCTATACTTGATGCGAAAAACATGTTTTTTTCTTCTGATACATTTTGATTTGCTACAAGCAAATGATTTATAATGATAAAAGCTGGTACCGTTTGCATCTAGAAGTTATTTCAAAACTGTTTGACTTTAATCAGTATTTCAATCTAGTCCATTAAGTTCTTAACCCTCAGAAATTACAAGAGTAACATCACCTCCCACCAAGTTGAGTCAGGTTTGGAGAATTTATTTTTGATGAGCAGAAAGATGCTTATGAAAGTGACATTACGCTGCCAGTTTGCTACCCTCACATGGAGGAGGTTTTCATTAAAACCATTTCTCAGTTTTCCAGTGTTTTTCCCTTATCCTATTCATATTTTAATTAATATTACAAGGAATATTGCCTCTCCTCTCTTCCCAGATTCTCTGACTCCCACTCAGCCTCAAAAATACATAAATAAATAAAATTTTAAAAAGAACCAACTGTGTGGGTCCTGGAGAAAGGACACACGCTCTGCTGTTTCACCTGACTTTTATTTTCAAACGTGCCTGCTTTCATTCCTCAAGCCATTTGCCTCCATTCCAAGCTCTTTCTCTATACCTTATTAAAAAGCTCTATTTTCTTTCCCATGGAAACATAGACAGTTAAGATAATTAATTACTATCCTCATTATTTCTTTAAATAATACCAGAAATTACGAAGCAATTTAATACAGGGACTCATCTTTAAAACACTTTACAACCTAAGCTAATTTGCCTTTGTAATTCCCCAGGAGTGGCCATTATCCTCTCTTTACAAAGGGTGAGCTAAAAGGTTAATGAAGAGCTTCAGACTACTGAAGAAGTTAATACCATTTCTGAGAGTAGATCACAGGAATGCCAGGTTCCTGCCTTTAAGCTCCAATTAGAACACCAGGTTCATAAGAATGGCCCATTGGAAAGTCTTAATAAGAGCACATTTTATTCAAGGCACTTTTTCCTCTTTAAAAATAACTAAATAAAATATATCTGATCTATTTAATTTTAAGTATTTTTTTCTGGATAAATGTTAACTATAGAACTCTTGGAATATACAGAAATATGTAAAGAGTAAAATAATAACCACAGACCATTCGGAGCTAGTCATTAGTAAAATTGTGTGTAGATGTATGTTTTCTGTATGTAAATTTACTTTTATTTTACATAGTTGAGCATATGCTTGAGTTGAGATTTTTAAACATTTTTTCATGAAAATATACATATATGCATACTATATTCTCATGTTAATTAATTTTTTCCTAATTGATACAAAGGTCAAGTGTCAGCAGGGAAATGAAAACAAGCAGAATAGAACCAAGGACACAGCCTGAAGACCACAGCACGTGTTTGCATTAGAGGGGGCCTAGAACGGGAAAAATGAAGGCTTGGAACACTGAGCAAGGGGATTCGAGTTTGATAAGTGAAACCGTCACTCCCAAACCTGAATGCCCCCATCTCTTGGTGCACGATTTCACCCACTGCCAAGAGAGGTAAAACGTGAGGACAGCAATCACAGTGAGCCCTGAGCAAGAGCTTCCTACGTGCCAGGCACTCCCCCAAAAAGTGCCCTGGTGCATCCAGGTTTTGGGGGAGGGAGGGCAACTGCAGGAAAAAGAATAGAAAATTAAGACACAAAATTAGGTATGAAAGTGAGAATTCATTCAGAATGAGAAAAATAAATTATAAATTTTAAATAGCTGAAAGTACAGGTAAGGGCATTTTGCAGTATATAAACTATATCTCAAAACAAATCTTAAAAAGCTAATGAAACCACAAACATCCCCAAATCCAGGAAAAAATATGCAACATGCTGGACACACTTCTGTAATCACTTTGCTGCCTCATTTATCGGTGCCCTCCTTTTGACTGCCATTTCCTATGCCAGAGATTTAGAGATATGGCTTTCCATAAAGAGAAAGATAATTTAAACTTTCCTTTAGCATGGTTACTTGAAATTTGTTTTTATCACTAACAGTTTAGAAAAGTATTTTGTAGCTTCACAACTCATTGGTGAAGTGATAGAGATATTCAGATCTTTTGTCAAGTCTGGTAAAAGCCCCACTTTTAAAAAAAATTATAAAATGTAGGACTTCAGAGAGTTACAAGTTATATGTGTGTGTTAGTGTGCACAAAGGGAGTGATCATATTCATTAAATTGATGACTAGCGCGTTTTTATCAGTGTCTTTGGTTGTAAGAGTGGTTATGAGTGTGTTTTATATTATCTCTGTCACTGTTGGTGTTTCCCATCCAATCATCAAGAAGTGTAAATCTTTTTTCACTGTGTATATGATTCACTTCTCTTCATGAATTTGATTATCAAACAATAAAAGGGCCTATTTATTATTATATTCAAACCTTGTCTCTTCCTTTTAATTAATTGCAGCTTTTGAAATGATCTCAAGTATTTTTATTATAATTTGCTTCTCAACCTCAGAATAATTTATATTGATTTCTTCACTCACTAACACTTTTGTTTCATGTTTCATTAATTTTTATCTGAATTTTTTTCACTTAGTTCTTTAACAAGTAAATTTAAAGATAGCAAAAGATATGACCAAATGAGAAGTTTATAATTTTTCACTTACTTTATTGAAACATTCCAAAATGCCTTTCCAACTTCCAGTTAAAGTGTTGTATTAGAGATTTATTGAATATGACATATACATCAAAAATGAAAAAAATTTTTCTTTTAATTTTCTATAATTTTCATGGATTGGCTTCTGGTTCTGCACATTTCAAACCTGGTTTCTCCATCATTATCCACAAACTTCAGCACTGGGCACTATAGAGCATGCCCATATCGTGACCTCTGGCCTTGCAATGTTTTGTCATGGCACAGGTTGGGGTCTCAGTATTCCTGGAAATCATTTCTACACTAGGGACAGCTAGCAATAACTTAACTATACAGAAAGTGCTGTGAAACCAGAGGAAAAAAATCCCCATGAACCTAGACTAAATGAATTCCCAACTCAGCCTCACTTAGTTACATCTCTGAAGTGCCATGGGCCACTCTAACCTCACCCAGCCAGAGGGGAACTGTCATGGAGGCAAAGCTGGAGGAGAAGGAACCATCGGTCTTAACCAAGTGTGGATAAAACATCTTATTTTTATAAATTTGATAAAAATATATAACCATGAGAATCGATTTCTAGCTGTCCCACACCACCCTACTAAGTCTTGAGGTCTTGGAAGGAGCCTGTGGAAGTGCGAGGCACTGAGAGTTAAGCTTCATTAGTTTCATGATAAATCCCCCTCTGATTCCTTTATTTATCCCTATGGCAGTCCTATGAAGTAAGTATTATCATTACCTCCAGAGGAGGGAACTCAGATATGTTAAGAGACTTGCCCAAGTTCACATAGCTAGCAAAGGATGGAACCAGAATTTAACCCCAAGTGGTTAAGTGTGGAGTCCAAAATATATAACCGAGTGCTTACCATGGGCCAGGAGCTATGCTGAGCACTTTACATTCACTACTTAATCCTCATAACAATATTATATTACAGGTTCTGTTATTATCCTCATTTGGCAGATGGGGGTAATCAAGGACCAAAGAGATTTCATCTGTTCAAGGCCACCCAGCTGGTAAGGAGAGGAGTGGCATTCAAATACAAGTCTGTCTACGGAGACCAAACATCCAACCACTTCAGCATCCCCCACCGCCAAACATTGTCCTTACATCATGGCTATTACATGGATATGTTTTGAAGTAAACTGAAAAATCCACTTTAAAACCTTTTAAGAGAATATTTGCACTTGCAGAACTCCTTGGACTAGGCTCCCAGATGTCTTGTAAGGGGTAAGCACACACTCTTTTCATCTATTAGATCTACTTGGATGAAAGTTGATATCGAAAATAAAAGCATTGCAGATTTTTATACAGGAAGTGGCACGACAAAAATACTGTTTTAGCGGGCTGGCCCTGTGGCAGAGTGGTTAAGTTCGTGCGCTCTGCTTGGGCAGCCCAGGGTTTTGCCGGTTTGGATCCTTGGGCGCCGACATGTCACCACTCATCAAGCCATGCTGAGGTGGCATCCCACATAGCATGACCAGAAGGACCTACAACTAGAATCTACAACTATGTACTGGGGGGCTCTGGGGAGAAGAAGAAGGAAAAATAAAGAAGATTGGCAACAGACGTTAGCTCAGGTGCCAAATCTTCAAAAAAAAGATTTCATTAAAAAAAATACTCTTTTAGGAAAGGCATAAAGGCTTATGTTAAGAGGAAAAAGGAGGAGCCAGCCCCGTGGTTGAGTGGTTAAGTTTGTGCGCTCTGCTTCGGCGGCCCAGGGCTTCACCGGTTTGGATCCTGGGTGTGGACATGGCACCGCTCATCAAGCCATGCTGAGGTGGCGTCCCACATGCCACAACTAGAAGGACCCACAACTAAAAATATACAACTATGTACCAGGGGGCTTTGGGGAGAAAAACGAAAAATAAAATCTTAAAAATAAAAAACAAAGAAAAGAGGAAAAGGAGACTAAATTAGAGGGCAGCTGAGGTGGCAGAGGACAGCAGCACTAGGAATCCGAAGGAAAGACACTTTTAAAGAGAGAAAAAGTTGGTGAAAGATGATTTAAAAGATACGAATGAGTGCAAAATCAAATGGGACAAAATGTGGAGAGTTAGATAAGAATAAGTGCCTTGATGTAGAGGGAGATCAATTCAAATTTGGAAATGAATTAGCATGTAATCTTTGGAATTGCTTGAAACTTTTGAGATCATCTGGTCCCACCACCTGATTCTATAGTGGAGGGACATTGAGACGTAGAAGGTGGAAGGACTTATTCAAAATTATCAAGTGGTGAGAGCTATGGTGACGTCCTCTTGGCACCCAGGAAATAAGGAGTCTAGGCAAAAGTCAGGAAATGTGATCTTCATTTAGGAACTTTCTGAAGAGATGATCTTTGAAACCCTGCAGAGGAGAGTAGCACTGGGAATCTAAATTAGGCGAGCTCATCAAGGTCAGGAGTTTACAGAAAGATGAACAGATGGGCTCAGATACAACGGGGTACAAAGCCAGCATGGAAGGCGGAACCAGAGTTGTGGGGGAAGGAGGGAGGAGGTATCAGTAAAGAGAATAGAAGAGCTAGAGTCAAAACAAAGGGGAAGTTCAAACAGTGGAGAGAAGTGGAATCCAAGCCAAGAGAAGAGAAATTTCAAGAAGATCTGATGGGTCCAAGAGCCAAATCTGCAGGAGGAATCAAAGATGGGGACTGAGAGAGGACCCTTTGAATTTTTCCAGAAGGGGTCAGAGCGGTTGTAATGACATTAGGTTCTTAAGAATTGAGAATCAAGGCATTTGAGAGTCCATTTGCCAGAAGTTATACCGGGAATGTTCATGCAAGCTTTTAAAGACTTCCTACTCTTTAAATTTACCACTTAACATTTTTATTTGCTTCAATTCTAAGAGGCACACAGAGGCGTGTAGGAAATATTTTCCATAGATATGCCAAATATGAGGCATCACTGAGAAGAATGCAGCCTTGGGGTCTTTGAGGGGAGGGACCGTTTACTCTATTTTTGTATTTTCTGTGCCCAGCACAGAACTTGGTACATACAGGGTGCCCAGTGAATGGCAGGTAAATGAACTGTGCCTGGTCAGTAATGGAGAGGTTAGTACTAATAGAATCTTTGATTTCTTAGTTGGCTGTCTCCTGCACTTCATTTAGCGCCCTAGGACAACCACCAAACTTGAAATCGGTATTTAATTATTCTGTTTACAGAGTACCAGAAAATAATATGAGGTTTAGGGGTGAAAACAGTCTGTTAAACTGTGTAATGAAATACGTTAAGACTCTCTCCCCACCTTCTCTTCTGTAGTAGCTATTCAGTTTGGATGGGCTTACCTCCAAACGCCGGGAGCGCACCCTAGTTGGTAAATCAGTCAGGTTAATTCCATCTCCTTTCCACAGGGCAGCTAATTCATGCTTAGGCCAGCTGGGTGCAAAACATTTGCCTGGCCACGAAGATTATTGCAAGGATGGTCTAATCGGCACAAAAGTTGGGGAATTTTCTGGGGATTCTGGCATCTCTCTCCTCCTTTTGGGATTGTGATTGATGACGTAAGGCAAAAAGCACAAGTTGCCTGCTTGATGCTTCCTTTTGTGGCTTCACTTTCCTAAAGTTTGAGCCAGCAAACAGTATCCTGGAGGAGTGGAAAGTAGAGAAAGTGATCCTTCTAGACTGGGAAAAACATGGAAGTCTGTGGGGTGCAGGGGAACTGCAATTTGTTCCCTGGAAGAACCCGTGTGAGACAGAACACTTGTGAGCAATGGTTGCATAGTACACTGAGAGTTTTTTTGTTTTTCACCTAAAGATTGGCACCTGAGCTAACAACTGTTGCCAATGTTTTTTTTCTTTGGGTTTTTTCTCCCCAAAGCCCTGCCTAGTACATAGTTGTACATTTTAGTTGTGGCATGTGGGACGCCACCTCAGCGTGGTCTGACGAGCTGTGCCATGTCCGCGCCCAGGATCTGAACCAGCAAAACCCTGGGCAGCTGAAGTGGAGCACGCGAACTTAACCACTTGGCCACAGGGCCGGCCCCACACTGAGAGTTTTGAGCCACAAGAGCTTCCCCAAAACATCCATGCCAAACGGTGGAATAGCAGGATCAGAGTGCCCAGCCCTGTTGGGTTCATTTAGGCTATAACCATCAGTGTCTTATCAATGACCAGTGTGGAAAAATGACCAGCAGTGACCCAAAGGACTTCTGTGATACATTGGAGTGTATATAAAACTCCAGGACCTTTGCACAGCTTTGCACAGGGGAGCCTAGTAATGACTGAAGCTGAATTATCTTCCAGCGTGACAGGATGAAGCCTTTAAAGAAAATAAAGGAATGCAATTTCTTATTCTGCTTACTTGAGTAAGAATCACACTCTCTTCAACTATTTTCTACATTTTGGTAAAACCCATTACACCTAATCTATGATGGACGGATGGATAGACGGAGACATGGCTGGACAGCACTTTAGATTTGAAAGCTAGTGCTGTAACAGAGGCTATAATAGTTTCTGTTCACTAACTTTGAGGATAATGAGCAATGATCAGAGATTATCCAAATTCGTAAAAAGTTTGTAAGAGTCAAACTGAGGTGGGTTATTCTTCCAGTGTACTGAGTGTTATTAAAATATATAAGCTTGGTGTTACACTACATCTGGGTCACTGAGGCCAAACAAAACTGAGTAGAAAAGAAAACAAGAGAAGTCTAAATTGCACAGAGCTCTTGATGACTTGAGTCCGAGCTGTCTGCTCTGTCATCCAAGCACAACAGAAGTGCAGGTGCAGGCACAGGGATGTAAGTCACACAAAGAGCCCGTGCGATCTTGAAAGTCACAGAATTTATTCACTGTGGAGGAGAGTTAGCCAAGTGATTGAGTGGCTCCAGTGTGTCTTAGAAGCCTTGGCTTATTTACCCTACGCGGGGATTGTCCTTTTGGAACACTCTATAAATTAGATTCTGATCTAGGGACTTCTTTGGTCTATCAGTTACCTCTCTACATTTGGCAGTACAACTGTACAATAAATTCATTATGAACTCTTGAAAGAAGCTTAACAGTCCTAAGTGTTTTTGTAATGCCATTGAACAGGACACGGAAATTTAAATTCCATGTTGGGAATTTCCCAGAGAAGGGGGTCTGTTGGAGAACTGAAGCTTTCCTAATTGACAAATGCCACTTGACCTATGGTCACTGTGAAGTGTTAAGTATTTGGGTCAACCCAACATTTATTAAATTATATCTGGAAGTTGATAAATAGCTATATAGGATAGATATAATTCTTAAGAGATCATATTATAACTGCCAGAGAGGTAATATTCTTATTGGCACGTGAATGGACACATTCTGAGTGTTTTCATAACTAATAGTACATTGGAAAAAACAAACCATCCCAATTGAAGATATATAATTTCCTCTGATATTCCCCACAGAGCCAGAGCAATGGAAGGCCGTCCTTAACACTATGCAGCTGATAAGCTTGCTCTTCCATTTCAATTCTTTTTAGAGGTATCAACCACTCCAAGGTTGTTATGGAGTTATTTAAATATTTCTAAAGAATTTCTTTCTGTCAGTATGCAGTAACTCTACACTTCATCTGTCATCTAGAGAAATCTATCTTGGGGTCAATTTTGCATGATACTCTTCATCATGTATAGAAGAGAATGTAAGGGTTTGAGGTAATTTTTCTACATGACATCCTTGAAATGTTTCAAAATCTTTGTCTACTCAAGTCTATTCTGCTATTGGCCACTAAGCCATGTTGTGCAGGGCTTATTCGTTACTCATCAAGTTCAAAGGATAGAGGTGCCAGAGCCACAGCACAGTGACAGGAATGATGGCCCTCTACCAGCCGACCTAGTTCTAATGGGTCCTGTGGCAGGGCTGCCCAGGCAGTGTTCTTGGAGTGTGTACTTCGCCATCGTCCGTCAGAGGGAGGAAGAGCGAGGAGAAAAGAGAGACTGGACAGATAGATATATTTCCCTGCTCTAGCTCTGCTTACAAAATTGATCAAGGGCCAAGGGAGCCTTCAGGTCACATTACCTCTATCTTCCTTGGTGTCACTTTTTCTCCTTCTTCCCCATGGTAATGGAGAAAAGTTTTAACTCACCAAGAATGCTGTGAATGTCTCAGAATAAGGTAAAGTTATCATGGTAAAACGGCAATAGTTCTCATTTTTGGAGGTTCCTTCTGCTGTGACCTGACTGAGAGGTCCTTGGCCCCGAACATGCGGGCCTCTTCGAAGTCCCCCCACTCCATCTTTCCCTCTCCTGTTCTCTGATAGAGTTATCCTTTTCAAAAGCACTTTAGGAGCTGTCACCTCACCTAATTATTGTCCAATTTATCTCTGGAAGCAGTAAATTCATTATGACAATAATACAGCATAGCATAAGATCTTCCTGGTCACCAAAACTGCACCAGTAGCAAGAAGATGGAAGGCTTCAAGGCCATCTCTCAGAGCCGCATTTCGTTATGTGCCTGGGTTTGCCTCAAGTCCTGGGAGGAAATAGCTCAACAATATAAGTGCTCTTATTCCACGAATTATCCTAGTGTTTCCATTTCTATATCCAGCTGTCTTCGACAATTTCCTGAACTAACTTTGGTCTAAGGCTTATTAATTTGCATAGTAGAAACGTCAAGACGTTGTAGTGAAGTGCTGGGATACACGAAGTCAATGGAACATGTTGAGTCTTTTCAGAATGTCACTTTTATTCAAAGGTTTGAAGAAAAAGTATTTTGATGTTAGAGACTCCCAAGAAATTTCACCTCAAGCAATGTCTGCATATTTCCTTTGCTGGGCTATGCCAGGTGGCCATGAAGACTTACCTTTGTGAGTATGTAAATGAAGACAACGAACCTTAAAATTGGACTCACTTTTCTTCTGGTGATTTACATTGAGGGAAATAAAAGAAGAATGTCAGAATGACCAAAATCGCTTCGTGTCCAGGATGACTCCTTGCTTACAGGGACTGAGAGAGGAATTAACCAGATGGACTCATTCAGCACACGGCCTCCAGGAGGTACCTTGGAGAAGACAATGAACTGTGGCCTCAAACTCCTTTATTGCCTGGTTAGCCTCTGGTTACTTGGTAGGATTAAGCTGTGGAAGGTGCTGATCAAAACTTTTTGAACTCATGGGGAAATTTTCAGGGGTAGAAGAAAAGATAGAGGACAAAAGTCTTGAATAAGGGGAATTAATTCATTGTTCATCTTAATGGTAATGGTTAGCTCATTAAGTTGATTTAACATATTTTTAAAAAATCTCTGATAGTATTTTGCTTTATGTAGCAAGACTGCTTCAATGAAAGTGAAGTTCAAATATCGGATAAAGAATATCGATTATAGGGCATATAAATTTTCTATTAAGTTATTTAAAATATTATTTTAATAGTAAAATAAAGGTATATCTTATGAAATAGAACATAAAATTAGACTATATGTTTACGATGAAATAAGAGATATTAAAGATTTTTTGTTACTATAGTAAGCCACTTTGTAGTACGGCCACAGAGTCCTCAAAGTGGGTTCTCGGCTACGTTGTGCTCACCTGAGTGTTCTTGTGTGTGAGCAGACCTCATAGACAGATGATGGCCAAGAGTAAACGACTCATGTTAAATACTTAGCACCACGCCTGATACACATCACAAGCTTGGGTAAGCTTAATCACTGTTGCTGCTACCACAACTGCTGTTATCATCTGCATCATCAGCATCATTGCTATCATTGTCATTACCAAAGTAGAAAAGATTATTTCCAGAGTGGGTTTTCGTGTCTTAGCTTTGGTCATTCCCTCAGTCTCCACTGAGGGAAAAGTTTCCATTCTCTTTGAGACCCTTCATTCACTTCCTGTGATAGCTCATAACTGTCTAAGATGAAGAAAGTAAGAGTAAATAGAATTTTACTCTATCACAATAGATGATGTAGTTCACTCTAAATTTAGAAAGATCCAAGTATGCTCTTTTTTTTTCTTTTTCTCTCCAAAGCGCCCCCGCCCATAGTTGTACATTTTTAGTTGTGGGTCCTTCTAGCCATGACCTGTGGGACGCCGCCCCAGCATGGCCCGATGAGCAGTAACAGATCCGCACCCAGGATCCAAACCAGCGAAACCCTGGGCTGCTGAAGCGGAGCGGGAACCCAACCATTCAACCTTGGGGCCAGCCCCCCAAGTATGTATTCTCTTAATGCTTCAGAGAACAAAGAGGATTTCCCCTAGTAGATATTTCGAGAAAATTAAAATCAAATAAACTTATGTGATTGTGGCCTGAAAGTCTGCATACCTTAAAGTTGAAATATTTAGATGTGTACACTAGATTCCTTCTAATTATAGTTATTGCTGAAGAAAGTGAAGCTGCTTTTGGAGCTTTTCCCCTTTGATATGAAATTGAACTCCAAAACTATCTCTACTCTAGAAAATCCATGACATTAAAACAAATTGTTTTGAAGAGTTCTTACATATGTAATCAATACTTTTTATGTTGTAACAAAAAATTTGACTCTGTCTTAGATAATGGCAAATGGTTTTTATTGAAAACTATACTTTTCACTTTTGAGATTTGCGTAAAGCTACATGAACGCTTGCTCACCAACAGAGGATCGCTCCAGGTCTCTGATCTCCCAAGTACTTTTGAGAAGGTATCATTTTGTTTTTCTGAACAATGGAAAAGAGGAAGGATTTGGACTATAACCCAATGAATTAACTTGTGAAGACAACCAATGTGCATACCACAAGCCAAAGAAATCATTTGAACATTTGGATTATTTCTAGAACTATCTGAATTCAGTAAGAAATAGTTAATTTTCTTCTGCCTTTTGCATTGGTTTTACCAAGAAGAGAAAGAGAATTGGGCCTTTGAGCTTACTTAGTAGTAAATGACAGACAAATCCTAGCTCTGGGAGTAATTCTGTTTCTATTTCCCAAATCTGATACTACAGAATGATATGGCCTCCTTCTCACCCTGTTGCATGAAAGCGCTTTTGGGAGTTACCTTATCCAAGTTCACAATGGAACACCTCATTAGTCATGAGCAACACCTAGGATAAAGCCAAAGATTCTTAGAATTCCTCTATAAAGTTACTCATCTCAGAATTTTTATTTTTGACTTTCAAAATACATTTTCAGGAACTCAAATTCCAGGCCAATACTAAATCCCCATGATTTGATTCCTTCAACTCCTCAGGAAAATACATTCTCAGCTTCTCCCCATTGTTTGGTGGGACAGCCCAGGCATGATGTTTGCATCTCATGGCTCAAACTTCCCCAGCAAGTGAGATGAATAATGATACAAGTTACTGCCCACAAAGGTAAGCTTTGAGGAAATGTAAACGTTCAAAACAGATATGGGATATTAAAACATTTAATTATATATGCTTCAAAATCAGTCATCTGAGAGAAAAGCAGTCACTAAGTGTGACCATTAGATGAGAAGAACATGGGCTTTACATACAAGTACGGCTGGCGCTAGAAACTACAATCCTTACGATCTGCTCTTCAAAACACTCCAGTCAGCTTTTCAACTCACAGCAGGATGTGTTCAAATTATGAAGCTGCCAACTAGGCAAGCCAAAGTCATGTGAAACAACTAAGGAAAATACCCTTAAATCTTGTTTTTGGCTGCAGTAGGTCATCATTAATTTCGCTTTCAGTTTTAAGAAGAGTATTTTTTCCCACTACAAATTCAAGTTATGTATTTAAAGTTAGACTTTTGGATTTAAAATAAAATTTTAGTGAATATCCTAAAAGTGGAAAACTCACACTTAAAATCTGAAGGAAGTCTAGGGGCTGGCCCCCTGGCTGAGTGGTTAAGTTCGCGCGCTCCGCTGCAGGCGGCCCAGTGTTTCGTCAGTTCGAATCCTGGGCGTGGACGTGGCACTGCTCATCAAACCACGCTGAGGCAGCGTCCCACATGCCACAACTAGAAGGACCCACAACAAAGAATATACAGCTATGTACTGGGGGGCTTTGGGGAGAAAAAGGAAAAAAATAAAATCTTAAAAAAAAAATCTGAAAGAAGTCTTCTAAGCGTCATTCTACGTGAACCTCACTCTCTGCCTGATACTGCTCCTATGTCCAAGACTTCGTTTGTTTATCCCTCACTTGGATCCAAATATGACAGAAATCAGAATAGAAATAGAACTATTGTAAACCTATATTATGCTGAAATGGGCAATCCCTCTTATTCTACTGTGGGACATTGTAATGTACCTAACAGAAAAATAACGTGGAACTTGCAAAGAGATTATTGGGTGTTCTTTCAGTGTAGCCCTGGGCTTCATGCTTGATTGCCTGGGGTGTATTACTGCTCTGTAGGGGCAAAAGTTAGCTTACAGATTTTTGTCCGTTAGAGCTATAAATACTTTCCGTCTGATGGAACAGATAACCACAGAAGTTAATCACCCTTTAAGATATTAACCATTTTAGTATCTAAGCTGGCAATTTTGTCCTAACATTTCTTTTTAAACTTTCAGATAGATATTTCTTAAGTGTGCTTTGAACCAATTATAACATCTTATTGGTCCTTCATTTATTAATGAGTTAAATAATATCTTTGATACATGTTCATTTTATATTTTCCTGATAGTATAATTTTAAACTGCTTGATAATTGTATTTAACATACCCTAAATTGTAAGATTAAAATAATAATAATAACCACAAATAACAAAGCTATCAGTGCATAAACTTAACATTGCAAAGTTACGGAATTTTAGAACTAAGCAGCCTCAGAGATCTCCTATTCTATTTTTCCTAATTTCAGTTGATACTCTTGAGACAAGATTACTGGAGAGAGAAAAAAAATCCTTGATATCTCTTCTGCTCCCATCCTCACACCAGGTCAGTCCCTAACTTCTGGGGATCCTACCCCCTTACCACGTCTGGAGCTGCATTTCGCTGCAGCCACCCAAGCCCAAGCTCCCATCATCTCCGCGTTACCACAACAGCCTCCTGCAGTCTCCTCATTTCCATTTATGTCTCTGTCCGTCTATCTTGTACGTAGAAGCCAGAATGTTCTTTTAAAAGTATTTACCTGTCGTGGCACTCCCTGTTTAAAACACTTCAGCAGCTTACCATGGCCCATAACATAAAATCAAAATGGTTTAGCCCAAACCTTCAGGACCCTGCGTGACTCAGGCTCTATTTCACCAGCCACATCCCTGGCTAGTGACTCTCCATTCTCTAGGTCAAAAGTTAGCACACTTTTTTTCCCCTACAGGGCCAGAGAGTGAATATTTCAGGTTTTTCAAGCCATACAGTCTCTTTTGCAATTACTCACTGTGCGTTTGTAGCACACATGCCGATCTCTAGCCAATCCCTGCTCTACGTCATAGTGGTCTTCTTCCAGCTCCATCAATAAATCGAACTTACACCTATCCTGGGATCTTTGCTCACACTGTTCTGTGTCTCTCTGCCTGGAACACTTTCTTTCCTTCCTCTTTATTTTTAAAGAGGTAAAAGCAACTTACCATTGCTCTCTCATAGCTGTCCTGCTTCACACCTGTATGTGATTAATTGCACGCCCCTGGCAGCATCTGAATGTAATGGCCCTTTGTGAAAGGTTCACTTCTGGAAGGTTCTAGATCAAGTTCTGCCTTCCTCCCCTCTCAGAAAGAACAGTGCCTTCCCAAAGACCTAGGGTGGATCTGCACCAGGCTGAGTGGGATGGAGCTTTGCAATGACTGTGAATATTTGGGATTTCCAGAGCTGGGGTGGCTTTGGGCTTTGGGCTAGGAAATTGGTGCCAATTTGCATAGTGTCTGAAAACCTCTTCACAGCCAGGCTGATCAAACTAGTGCAGCAAAAATAATATTTTTCTTTCTAAAAATCATCTTTAATGTTAAAAAAAAAAAAGCACCAGCTCTCCTTTTCTGCAACATGGATAGTAGGAGATCCTCCTTTGTGGAAATCTTTTTGAGGAAATCAGAGTTAAAACAAACATGAAACAAGCAAACAAATGCCCTTTCCAGATCAAGACTGAACGCCATCTTCAATCATTTCACCTTTGGTTTATTGTTTTTGCTGTGAATCCTCAGGTTTTCTGCTGTCCTTTTACATAAGGTGGTGTCCAAAAAGCTATCCTGACTCAGTAAATGACAATTAAAGGTGCTAAAATCTGGTCCTTCTTGGGAAATTATGTCTCTGACATCCATGCCTAAAGCAAAATGCTGTATTTTCACATGCGCATTATTGTCATCCAAATTCCCAGATACCAACAAGAATGAAACCCTGATTTTGACTTTCAAGCAGAACATAAAGCTGTTTTGAAAATTCTGTAGGAAAGACTCTAACCCATTTCTTAGAGAGGAAACAATGGGTATGCCCCACGAGGTCAAGTTTCTTTTTAGCATAGTCTATGGGAGGTTGAAGATTTGCTCATATGGCTCTGTGCTTAATGTTTGATAAATTGGGGCAACAGCCAGGGTCATGTATTCTTTGCTAGACAAGGGAAGTAATACTGCTATAGAAATCAGGCAGACTTTAGGAAGAGAGCAGCTGGTGTTAACGAAAGACCTTAGGGACTGATAAATGTCATGCCAAGCACCCCGTTTACAAAGGTTTCCCCATTTCTCCTACCCTTCTTAGATGGGGTGCTCCTTTCTGAGACATCCCCTTCGGAGGTCTCTTTTTCTTCTAAGTTTGATATTATTGATCATTCTCTTCAATCAAATTTAACCCATACTATTTCAGAGGTAAAAGAGTGAAATATATAAAGTGTGAATTTGCCTGCTCCTCCCTTGAAGGTCATCTCTCAACTCAGGGCTGTCCCTGACCCACAGGTTTCTCGTTTCCCTTCCTAATTTATCACGACATTGACTTATGATTGTCTCTAACCTGGTTTGACCCAGATTTGTATTTTTAGCCTCTTGTTTTTATTCCCGCTCAGTACGCATAATACTACCAGCCCCTTGCTGCCTTGCTGGGAGAGGTGAGATTTGGAATGTATGTTTCCGCGTATTGAGTTTTCTTTCCTCTCCAGTGGCGTACTCCTAGTTCTGTTACCATGTACAGCAGATGACCGCACTTAGCGGTCCTCAAGATATCCTTATAAATTCAATTTGATTGTTTTCTCTTGAAATATTGGATTTTTTTGCATATACGTTATTTTAACAATCCTCCTGACACCCGAAGTGTGGGTATTCCTTTGTAGAGACGGGCCGTGACTTCTTTTTTCTTCCTTTTTGTGAATCAGGACCCAGAGTAAATTTGGGAAATATGCATGCATTGGTGTTTTGAGGATGACACCAGTGAGTATTTTCTCTATTCTTTTAACCACTTTTATGACCAGGTATTATACTCACCAGTTTCGAAATCAGAATGCTATAAAAAGATCTGTATAGAGATGTGTCTCTCCCATCCTCTCAGTTCATGTAATTCCTTGGTGCTAATCACTTTTTGTTAGTTTATTGTATATCCCTCTAGTACTTATGCACACGTGTTCTATTTCCCCCCATTCATGCATAAAGACGGTACACTGATGCTGCTCTGTTCTCTACCTCACTCTTTTCACTTAATATATGTTAGATAGCTTCCCTTATTGGTAAAAGAAAGTGACCATATTCTTCTCTTTTCTCTCTCCTCTCCTCTCTGCTCCTTTACTAAATAGGAAACTCTTAAGTCTCATATTTTACATTTAAAATCCATTTGGAATTTATCCCATAGAATCCTAAGAAGAAAGGATTTAATTTTACCTCTTTTTGCCTGGCTATCCAGTTGTTCCAATACCATGGCTGTCTTTACTCCATTAAATTAAGATAACACCTTTGACATAGCCTAAACACCTGTATGTTTTTGAGTCTATTTCGAACCATTGATTTGTCCTTCTGAAAAATGGGGATGATGTTTTCCCCTTAGATTTATATGTATGATAAGTTATAGTAATATATTTTCTTTTCTTTTTTCTTTTTGAGGAATAGTAGTTCTGCCAATCTTTTCGCTGAGGAAGATTGGCCCTTAACTAACATCTATGTCCATCTTCCTCTATTTTATATGTGGGATACCTGCCACAGCATGGCTTGATAGGTGATGCATAGGCCTGCACCTGGGATCCGAGCCCACAAACCCCAGGCTGCTGAAGCGGAGCATGCCAACTTAACTGTTATGCCAGTGTCAGGCCCCTAATATATTTTCTAACATGGAACCATCCTTATATTCCTAGAGGAAGGTGAGTTCAACTTGACCATTACATATTATTCCTTTAGTGTGTTTATGGATTCTGTGTGTTAATTATTGGTGTAGGATTTCGTCTTGAGAGTGGTGATCTTGGACTATAGTTTCCCATTCTATGCACCCTCATCAGGTTTTGGGAATCAATGTTATACTTCATGAAAATAATTTGAAAGTTTTCTTTCCTTTTGTATGTTCTGAAAGTCAAATAGTTGAAATAATAGGAATTATCTTTTCTCTAAAGTTTTGATGCAATTCTCCTGTGAAAGCATCAAGGCCTGTGTTTTCTAGCAGGTGGTACTTTTAGAACTTTAGTTCTTTTATAGAAAATGGTCTGATTCAATATTCTATCTCTTTTGGAGATATTGTTGGTAAATTATATTTTCCTGGAAAATTATCCATTTCATCCAGGTTTTCAAATAAATTTGTTTATACTTGTGAAACTTGTTTTATGATTTCAAAAATTTCTTTCCATTTCTGTGTTAATTTCCTCCTTGCTAATTCTTATATTGTTGCTTTTGCGATTTCTTCTGTTTTCTTGATTAGATTAATTAGCAAAGTCTTTATTTTATTCATATTTTTAAAGAACCAGCTTTTAACATATTTTTGGTCAATTTTTAAAATTTGTTTTCCAGCTTATTGGTTTCTACCTTTTCTTCATATTTTCCCCCAATTTAGTTATTCCTTACTTAACTTTTAAGCCAAATTCTTAATAACTGATTTTTGTTATTTTTTATATTGATATAAATATTTAAGGACTTTAATTTTTTCTCTGAGCACAGTTTTAGCTGTCTGCTGTGTATTCTGATGTGTACTATTTTTACTCTTATTGATTTCCAGGAATTCTACATTTTGGGTTTGTGTCTTCTCTTTGTTCTAAGAGTTAAAAGAGAGGGTTTTTGTTTTCTTATTTGATTATTTTTCTGGTATCTTTACATTGTGACCAAAGAATGTTATCTGAAATATTTTTACTTCTTGAAAGTTATTTATTATATTTGTGGCCTAACATGGTCAATTTTATAAATGTACCATGGGCACTTAAAAAATGTATTCTCTATCATCAAGTACAGAATCTACTAAATCTATCTTATTAATGATGATGTTATTTAGGTCCTCTATATCATATTTTCTTTTCTATTTGACCTTTTGGTAAATAATTAAATATGCCCTTACCATCCCCATTCCATCCTCAATTTTATTTGGAGAGGTCGTAAAGCTAAAAATTTCTCTCTCATACTCCCTTGTGCCTAGTGTTCTGGATGTGAATGAGGCTTGACCAGTGCAATGAAGTGAGACAGAGCCATCTTCCTGTTGGTGGCACCTGCCAGGGAAGCATCGGCAGATAAGAGCGCTTGTGGGGCTAAACTCAGGGTTTCAGGGTGTGAGAGGCGGCAGTGGCAGTGGCAGCAGTGGGAGCAGCAGAATGGTGACTGCCGGGTAAACCATCCAGTGACGGCGCTTGAATTCTGCTCCTTCAGGCCTTCTAATAATATTACACGCACCTAATTCCCTGTTTTAAATTTTCGTCCACACGTACCTAGAGTGGTTTCTGTTTCCTGTTTTGAATCCTGACACACAATCTATACTGGGCAGAAAGTAAGGAATTGGCTTCCATTTCCCATTACTTCACCTGTAACTTCTGGTTTATAGAAGTTGCTTTATGGTTATTTGGTGCAAAGATATCATTTATTTCTTCACTGTGAGTTTTGCTCTTTGACTTTATAAATTGCCAGTATTGATCTTAATGCTATTTGACTTGAACTCTAACTTCTGTAATGTAAGATCTTAACTCCTAATTTCTTTCTACTTTCATTTGCCTGTTTTACCTTTTTTAAAAAATATTTAACTTTTCTGAATCAATTTTTCAATCTTTTTAAAAGATGTGAGAATAATCCATTTATACTTATTCATATGTTGGGTCTTAGTTCTTTGTATGATTTTCCCTATGTTTCTATAAATGCTTTTCACTGTGTGATCTGCTTGCTTTTTAAAAACAATACAGTTCTGGGGCTGGCCCCATGGCAGACTGATTAAGTGTGCACGTTCTGCTGCAGTGGCCAGGGGTTTCACAGGTTCGAATCCTGGGCGTGGACTTGGCACCACTCATCCAGCCATGCTGAGGTGGCGTCCCACATGCCACAACTAGAAGGGCCCACAACTAAGAATATACAACTATGTACCAGGGGGCTTTAGGGACAAAAATGAAAAAAACCAAAAATCTTTAAAAAAAATTAATTAATTAAAATTAAAAAATACAGTTCTAAATCTTAGAAAGCTTTTTTTTGTTCCAGTGGTTTCTTGAGCTTCTGCTCAAAATCTTGACCTACTGTTCAAACTTGTCTGCCGTCTCTTGGTTCACTTCAAATTTTCAAATTGTGGTTACCCTCTCCCTTTATGTGCCTATCTCCTCCCTTAGTTATTGTACTTATGTTCTCTAGTCTTCTATGAATTATCAAAATTTCTGTAGCTTAGTTGGATTACAATTTTCATATTTTTCATGGCAATATTTTTAGGGAGTTTTCATTATCTATCAAAAAAATTGAGTCTTTCTTTTCCACAGTTTTCTTTATAATATCTTTGTATGATTCTATGCTTATTTATTCTTTTTTTTTTAATATTTGAATTTTTTGGTTTTCCTGGACCATTAGCAGGAGGTTCCAATGGAGGAAGAGATGACCCAAGGCAGCATTCTAAAGCTCACAGCTCAAGAGCTCTCCTTGCTGCTCGTAGAGCAGAGTTTCTCAACCTTGGCACTGTTGTCTGTTGAGGTTGGATGATCCTTTATCAGTGGGGCTGTCCTGTGCACTGTAGGATGTTCTCTAGTGTGACAACCAGAATCTCTCCTGACATTGCCAAATGTCCCCTGGAAGACAAAATAGCCCACAGTTGAAAATTGAAGTGCTAGAGTGATGGACTGTAGCTTTTTAATCTCTGCAATCACACCTCCTCTGACAGCCTGGGTCATATCTATTCAGGAGGGCTTTTCCACCAGCCCAGAGCTTTCCCAATCCTCCCTTTGCTGACCCCAGAGGCCTCCTCTTTACCATCATCAAAAGAGGCATCACTTTGCCTTCCAAGGTGACAAATGGGTGCACTCCCAGATCTATATTTTGCTAGATCTTTTAAAGGTCTGCCACCTCTAGGTTCTATTGGCTATAGTTCTCACCTTTTATCTTCTCTGTCACTCTCCTCTTTCTCTGGCTGAATACGAGCCTTATTCAGCCTTGAGCCCTATTGGATCTCAGCCCAGCTCTCTGTAGCCCCTTCTCATGATGATGCTGTCTCCATCTGGGATTGGATATTTTCTAGAGATCTCTGGAATCTGCCCCCACTACCTTCCCAGTTCTGCTCTTCTGCCTTGTAGTTCTCCTGTCGCTGCCTGTGACAATACGTCTTACACATAATCTGTAGTTTTGGGTTTTCTACATTTTCTAGTTTTATCGATAATGCTGTTTGTGAGAATTTTTTGTTTGTTTCCGTTTCCCCCCCTTATTTCTCTGTATAGATTTCAGGGGAAATGGGAAGATTCAGGACTAAATTGCCCATGTTCTTTCTAGAACCAGGAGTCCTGAAAATATATTTTAAATATTTTTTCTTCATAGAAAAATATTTTTCTGTGTTGGATAGAGTGGATTGGCACTTAGCATCCATTTAATCTCTTTCTACTGAATCTTTCTATACTCCTTGCAACAATGTCTGGAGGCTGGTTTGAGGTTGTGGTTATCAGAGAGAGCCATGCAGTGTTTTGAGGGCCAGAGAGGCAGAAGATGTCTGCCTGCTGTTCAGCTTTTCTGCTAGAAAGCACAATCCCTGGAACACTGGGATTTTTGTTCACTGGAGATCCTGCATCCAGTCACTTGCTTTGTTCCTGGCAAGATGCAGTTATGGCAGTAACAGTGTCGTGACCACATCCCTAGATCTCAGCTACAGCAGTGTGCTTTTTTTAAAAAGCAATCTCCAGGACTTTTTCATCTTGCTAATCTGAAACTCTATAACCATTAAACAACAACTCCCCATTTCTTCCTCCCCACAGCCCCTGGCAACTATCAGGCCATTTTCCGTTTCTATGAGCTGAACCACTCTAGACAGGTCACAGGTAGCCTCATATAGTATTTGTCTTTTTGTGACCGGCTTATTTTACTTACCATAATGTCATCAAGATTCATCCATGTAGCATGTATCAGGACTTTTTAAGACTGAATACTATTCCATTGCTTGCATATACCACATTTTTTTTGTCCTTTCGTCCATCAATGGACGTTTGAGTTGCTTCCACCTCTTGGCTATTGTGAATACTGCTGCTATGAACATGAGTGTAGGCAGTGTGCTGTTGAAGTCAACAGTTCTGCTGATAGCCTCCTGATTCCAGTCTGGATGATGAGAGCAGACGCAAAAACACCTTTGGCAGGCCAGTTCTGCAGTGTTATTCGGAAGTGTGCTTCTCTGGCTCTTCCTAAGAGGTTTTTTTTTAAAGGTTCTTAAACAACTAAATCCTTCTCTCTTTATGTCTCTAAGAATAGTTTTGGTTTCCTGCAATTGGATCTTGTCTCATTCAGTTGTGAGTTTCAAAATAGTTACAGGCAACTAAACGTCAAGAATGGTAAGCTAAGTTTGGTGATCTGACTTCTTTGAGTTTGCAGTGGGGAACAATCTAGTTATCAATGGAAAAGGGGACATAGCAATAGCAATATACAGTCATGTTCTGCATAATGACATTTCAGTCAACAATGGACTGCATGTATGATGGTGGTCCCATAAGGTTAGTACCAAATTGCCTAGGCGTGTAGTAGGCTATACCATCCAGGTTTGTGTAAGAGCACTCTATAGTGTTCAAACAATCCTGAACAACATTGGAACAGTGATGCATTTCTGAGAACACATCCCTGTTGTTAAACAGAACGCGACTGTAGTTATTTAAATTTTCCCTTAGAATAGAGGCTTTTGAAGGCAAGGCTTGGGCAGGATGGGTGGCTGCTGTGATGGGCCACTATGGAGGAAATACAAGGACTTGAAGGTGAGCTGGCTTCTGATTTCTGCAGAGATTTAATGAAAGAAGGGTAAGGCCAGGGTTTTAAATTCTCTGTTCAATGAAGGGCAGAGAACCAGGGACCTTCTATGAATGCTTTAAAAAATGTGATATCCCTTGGCACTTATGAGCTGGTATAATGAAAAGTCTGATATAGAGTCCAACCTTACAAAGTAAATTGAATTCTTAGTCTTTTCTGGTCTCTCATATGAAATTTAGAATATTGGTTGGGAGAGTGGGGGCTGAGAATTGGAATGGGGACATTTAGGGGAATTCGGATTCATCATAGCACCCTGAGCCCAAGCTTCACTGCACCTTGCTTGTCAAAAGAAGAGGCTCCCCTTTCTTTTCCCTAGGGATGAAGGTGGGAAATATTGCTACTGAAATGTGCTTACTGATTTCAATGCAGACGATGGTGGCAAAGACTGAATGGCAACAGTCAGTCACCAGAGCTCGGACAGGTGTGGTCATCATAGCAGGCGGCAGGGTAGGAGTGGTCATCAGAAAGGCTTGACCTGCAGGGAACTTTAGCAATAGCTACTGGATCAATGAGGATCTCAAGCCAAAATAGAAGGGCAATGGACCCAAATCTACAGTACTCTAGATCTAGCAAACACAGCAGCCTGACTTGAATTATCATGATAAAAAGGCATAATTTCTCATGCAATTTCCAGAGGTCCATTAACGAAGACAGCATTCAAGGAAGAGCACCGTGAGAAGGCCTGAAGTTTGTTTTGTAGATATTTATGCTGTACTTCACTAGAGGGACCTGTGACCATTGTTGAAGTTGCTGTGTCCCTAGTCTTTTCAGGGATTCCTGGGCTCCACTCTGACGCTGAGGCTTGGCACTTAAATACCACCACCTTCTACCTATTACAGTGGGGCTTATGGAGCTCAGGTGATGAATGGAGTTTTGGGGGGAGGCTGTCTCATAGTGGACACAATGGCTCCACAAACAGACCCTGGTTATTTCCCCCATTTATGGGTGTAGATTTTAAAGTAGGACTACTTGGCAATTAGCAGAATGTGTACATTGCCTCAATAACTTATGAAGTAAAGGCCATTTAGATGACAGTGCCAAGAGGAAGCATTTGTAACTACCCTTCCCTATCAAAAGAGTTAACCAAAAGTCATAGCGATTTTCTGGGCAATTACAGACATTAATGTCATCTTCAAACACTCGAAATAAGTCGAGGTGGTGTTTCCTGTCATGTTCCCTTTTAACTTGGTTTTTTGTCTTCGAGAATAAAAAGGGATTCTTTTTAAATTAATAAGGTGGTGACTGAAATCGTAAGTGCTGTTCCAGATGTGCTCAGTTTTCAACAATGCTGCAGCATATGGTTTGCAGCCATTGATTTGGAAAATGCTTACACAGAACCAGCTGGAAAGACTTCTCCTGCCCAGGGCCAATCAAAGGCAGCTTTATGGCTTATGTGTTAGAAAGAAACATATATATTTGTTTATATATATATATATACACATATATATGTACGTATACACACACTCACACATGTACATCACAAATGTGATGGATGTCACTTTCAAAATCCAAATCCTTTATAAATGTCATTCAAGCCTTATGCCTCTTCTCACTGGTGGCAGTGGGGAATGGGGCAAGGCGCAGCAATTAATGTTTTATACCTTAATTTTAGAAATCATATTCTGATACGTCCCAGACTCCATAAAAACATCGTAGATATAAAAAGACTGCACTTTCCCAAGTTATATCTGTTTCTGGCACATAACTATTTCACTAAGGTGTTTACAATGTCTGCTACTTCCTGCTCATAATGGCCTATTGTAATGATATCGTCAATATAGTTGGCCAGCAGGATGTCCTGTGAGGTTGGTGATTCCATTAAAATGTGGTTACTACTTTAATGTGGGGCACAGAGTTTTATCTGTTTTATTTTCAATTTTTTTTATTGAGACAAAAACCCCATAACATTAAATTTACCATCTTAATAATTTTAGTGTACATTCAGTGGTGTTAAGTATATTCCCATTGTGCAACAGATCTCTAGAACTTTTTCATCTTGCAAAACTGAAACTTTATGCCCACTAAGTCCTGATTCCCCCTCCCGCCTTCCCACAGCTCTTGGCATCCATCCTTCTACTTTCTGTTAATATAATTTTGATTACTTCAGATATTTCATGTGAGTGGAATCATACAGTATTTGTCCTTTTGTGACTAGCTTATTTTGCTTAGCATAATGTCCTCAAGATTTGTTCATGTTTGTAGCATGAACAGGATTTCCTTCTCTCTCAAGGTTGCTTGATATTCCATTGTATGCATATTTCACATTTTCTTCATCCATCCATCTCGCTATAGACTTTTGGGTTTCTTGCACCTCTTGGCTATTGTGATTAATGTTGAAATGAACATGTGTGTGCAGATAGCTCTTCAAGAGCCTACTTTCATTCTTTTGGATATATACCCAGCAGTGGGATTGCCAGATCATGTGGTAATTTTATTTTTAATGTTTTTAGGAAACTCCATTCTGTTTTCCATAATGGTTGCGCCATTTTACATTCCCATCAACAGTGCACAAAGGTTCCAATTTCTCTGCATCATCACCAACACTTGTTATTTTCTGTCCTTTTGATGGTGGCCACTTGATTTCTGTGAGGTGATATCTCATTGTGGTTTTGATTTGCATTTCCTTATGATTAGTGATGTTGAACATCTTTTCATACACTTGTTGGACATTTGTATATCTTCTTTGGAGGACTGTCTATTAAAGTTCTTGATCAATTTTTTTTTTTAAAGATTGGTACCTTAGCTAACATCTGTTGCCAATCTTCTTGTTTTCTTCTTCTTCTTCTTCTTCCCAAAGCCCCCCAGTACATAGTTGTATATTCTAGTTGTAGGTCCTTCTGCTTATGCTACGTGGGACGCTACCTCAGCATGGCTTGATGAGCGGTGCTAGGTCTGTGCCCAGGATTTGAGCCTGTGAAACCCTGGGACGCTGAAGCGGAGCGTGTGAACCCAACCACTCGGCCACAGGGCCGGCCCTTGATCCATTTTTAAATCAGGTTCTTTGTTTTTTTGTTGTTGGGTTGCAGAAAGTCCTTATATATTCTGGATATTAACCACTTACCAGATATATGATTTGCAAATATTTTCTCTTATTCTGTAGGTTGCCTTTTCACTCTGATCATTGTTTTCTTTGATGAACATAAGTTTTTGAGTTTGCTGTAGTCCCATTTGTCTCTTTTTGCTTTAGTTGCCTGTGTTTTTGGTGTCATGGCCATGAAATCATTGCCAAATCCAGTGTCCTGAAGCTTTTCCCCTATGTTTACTTCTAAGAGTTTCATTCTTCTGGGTCTTACACTTAGGTCTTTAATCCATTTTGAGATAATTTTTGTACATGGTGTAGAGTCCAGCTTCATCTTTTCGTGTGGATATCCAATTTTCCTAGCACCATTTGTTGAAGAGACTGCACCACTGTGTAATGTTGGCTCCCTTGTCAAAAATCATGTGGCCATACATGTATCCAATATTTTATTTCTGGGCTCTGTTCTGTTCCATTGGTCTATATATGCCAGCAGCACACCATCTTGATTACTGTTTCTTTGTAGTATGTTTTGAAATCAAGAAGTTTGAGGCCTTTAGCTTTGTTCTTGTTCAAGATTGTTTTGGCTATTTGGAGTCCCTTGAGATTTCATAAATTTTGGGATGGTTTTCCCTATTTCTACAAAAACTGTCATTGGGATTTTGATGAAGATTGCACCGATTCTGCAGATTGTTTTGCACAGTATGACCATTCTACCAATACGAAGTCTTCCAATCCACAAGCACAGGATGTCTTTCCATTTATTTGTATTTCTTTGATTTCTTTTAGCGATCTTTTGTAGTTTTCAGTGTATGTCTTTTACCTCCACGATTAAGTTTATTCCCAAGTATTTTATCCTTTTTGTTGCTATAGTAAATAAGATTTTTTTCTTAATTTCCTTTTAGGATTGGTCATTATTAGTGTATAAAAATGCAACTGATTTTTGTGTGTTGATTTTGTATGCTACAGTTTTGCTGAAACTGTTTATTAGTTGTTTAATAGTTTTATTTTTGTGGAATCTTTAGGGTTTTCTGCATATAAGGTCATGTAATCTGTAAACAGAGGTGATTTTCCAATTTGGATGCCTTTTATTTCTTTTTCTTGTTTAATTCCAGAGTGTGTTGAATAATAGTAGTGAGAATGTGCATCCTTGCTTTGTTCCTGATCTTAGAGGGAAATCTTTCAGTCTTTCACCATTAAGTATGATGTTAACTGTGGGCTTGTCATATATGGCTTTTAATATTTTGAGGCAGTTTCCTTCTCTTCCTAGTTTGTTGAGTGTTCTTATCATGAAATTATCTGTTTTATTTATTTACTTTGTTATTTTTTGGTGAGGAAGATTGGGCCTAAGCTAACATCTGTACTAATCCTCCTCTATTTTGCATGTGGGACACCATCACAGTATGGCTTGATGAGCGGTGTGTAGGTCTGTGCTTGGGATCCAAACCCGTGAACCCTGGACTGCTGAAGCAGAGCGCGCAGACTTAACTACTACACCACCAGGCCAGCTTGATGAAATTATCTGTTTTATTTTTGCTGAATATATCAAGTGCTTAGAACTGTGCTGGCACATAGTAGGTACTCAGTAAATATGGGAGGGGAAAAAGAAAGAAAGAAGAAAAAGACAATGGTGAGATGAAAAGGTTTTTAAGTGTGAAAAGCCTGAATTTTGAGAATCAACAGCTCAAAATTCATACCATAAAGTGTATTTTTGAAAGACTATATGATGATATGAGATAATTTTGTGACTAAAAATGAAAGAAAAATATCCGTAGAGCTGGGTTGAGAAAAGAAGAGATGAAAAATAAAGCAAGAAAGTTAGTCTTTGATGAGTATCTCAGCATGAGTTACCCCCACCCCTGGGTTAAAGTCTGGGAAGTTGAGGCAACAAAACCATGAAAAAGTTGAGTATCTGAGAAGAGATGAAACTTTGTCCTATCTGAACTTTGGTCTTGAAAAGTGACATCACAGCTTTCCTTGTGCCAACACAGCGCAGCAGGGTAGAGTAGACCTGGCTGCGCAGATGGAAGAGCCTGGACCCTGTGGGCTCCACATACCCTGCAGATACAAGGCAGGGCCACTGATATCTCAGTTCTAGATTCCATGAAGAGAGGCGATGACCTCTGAGCTGAAGACATGACAGGACCCAGCTGAGACAAGTTCATTACTGGGTACAAGTGCTCCCATCTGATGCCATGATGTCCTTACAGAATACCTATAACTTAGGTGTTTTCCTAGGGAGTTCAAATGTTGGGTTACAACCCATTAGAGAGCTATCAATTTGTGTGTTGCACCTAGCATTTTCAAAATAAATTAAATAAATAAATAAAATAAAATACAAAATACCATAATGCATCATGCATAGTAAGGGTAAATATTATTTTAAAGAATTCCTTTTCAGGTTTACACATATGCATATGGATACTGTGTGACACAATATGTAAGGATACACATTGTAACCAGAGTTTCAAAAGTATGAAAACTCTTATTTTGAAGGATAGATAATTGATTCCAAGGTACAACTTTATTTACTCTTCATAAGGGAACTGGCGCACAACCAGAGGCACTCACAACTAGAATCTACCACTATGCACTGGGGGGCTTTGGGGAGAAGAAGAAAAAGAAAAGATCGGCAACAGTCGTTAGCTCAGGTGCCAATCTTTGGAAAAACAAAAAGGAACTGGAGATAATTACTAATTAAAAAAGGGGTAAAGAAGAGTCCTTTGTTGGTATTTCTTTCACAGAACAAGGCCATTCCTTAGAATGAGGCATCGAATCACCTGGTGCTACAGTGGTTGTGCAGTAGCGTTGAAGATTCTGGAGGGGCCAGCCCCATGGCCGAGTGGTTGAGTTCAAATGCTCCACTTTGGTGGCCCAGGATTTTGCCGGTTTGGATCCTGGGCGTGGACCTAGCACCGTTCATCAAGACATGCTGAGGTGGCGTCCCACATAGCACAACTAGAAGGACCTGCAACTAGAATATACAACCATGTACTAGGGGACTTTGGGGAGAAGAAGGGGAAAAAAAAGATTGGCAACAGATGTTAGCTCAGGGCCAATCTTTAAAAAAGAGAAAGATTCTGGATAGGTTGCATAAGCTAACTGAAATACAGACCATTACAAGAACCAAAATGATGATTATTTATTATAAATGACTGAGAAGTCAGGAAACTAGATTGCTGCATCCAGACCATGAAAACGAGACCCATAAAACAGCTGGGTCTGTTCCAGAGCAACAGGTGGGGCTTCCCTTAATTCTAGTCTCAAACTTTCCCACCTGACTAGTGGTATTTATTCAGGTGCAACAAGAGTGTTCGTCAGTACACATCCTGCCCCTTGTGTAGCTGACACAGATCAAGGGCTCTATGAGTATCCGTGATAATCCTCACCAATGAATTTCAGTTAGTTTTTGGGCAGCCTCAAGAGTATTTGCAATGCTACTAACAACTTCTTCTTGGGTTAGAAACAAATTTCATTCATTTTACCTATTTTAATTATGCCTACTGTTGGAATAGCAGTCCACACACTGCACATGCGCCCGAGTGGGAGCCTGACTCCCTCATGTACCCCTTCATATAGCTCCCCTGAGAAGTGCTTATTTTACCCATTTTGGAGGTATCTAGGTGTCCTCTGAAAGTCTCTAGCTATTACAATGTATACACAAGAGAGCTGTGCATGTTAAGTAATTAAAAGTCTCATGTCCACATAAAAAGTAATATCTTAGTAGGGCACAGGTTATCATAATAAGTGTGAGTTAATTATTGATCCTCTGCACTGGCTGGCAGATTTCTTGAATGGAATTAAATAGTTCCTGCAAAGCTGGCTGGAGAATCTAAAAAAAAAAGAAAAAGAAAAAGTAACAGATTAACTACTGCAGCCAAAGTCATAGATCCAATATCTGTTCTCAACTCAGGTGAGGTCAATGCCACTGACGTGCCTGTATAGGTTTCAGTGGAAGTATTTTGTTGATTTCCCTAAAGCTAAAGATGGGTTTAATAATGTGAGGAAAATTCAAGTACCTGACGGGACCAGTAAAACGAAATATGCCTTCTGATATTTCACGTGAGTAGTTATCAAATTTTTTTAGCAGGATCAGGTCAGGGATTCCAAATCCAGTAATCCATTAGATTCTCTCTCCTTTGGTGGTAGCGAAAGGCTAGAGAAGGTCAGGCTTCTGAAAATGATATATATGTGTAAAAACATATTGATAAACCTTTTGGGGGCAATTCTAGGGGTTACCAGTATACAACAAGTAAGAAAGGATAAATAGTCCAATGGCCCAGGGAAGATGATTTGTGGTTTTTAAATTAGAAAATATGGATCCAAGGATCAATGCCCAGAAGCTTACCATAGTACTGTTGTGATCAGTATCTGATAAGGTCTTTTAATCGAAGTTTGAGGACAAGCTTCTTCTGGAAGACTAAATCTCTGGGTTTTAGGTCATTCAGAGTCCGCTTAGTAGGATGTTATGGGGATGCTGCTCATACTTGCTGATAATAAGACCGAGCATGTGCAGGAGTCCGTTGCACTACTGGACCATATCAGCTTGCAGCAGGGAGGGAAGGTGAAATTCCTAAATACATGGGGCAGTCTCTTATTAACACACAACGTGAAAGCTGATGAATTCCCCAACATAGTTGATCTCATTGTCATTAAAGCTAATGAAAAACTTCAGGCCAAGGGAAGTTGAGTATTTCTGAAAGCACTGCTAATCTTAGTCTTAGAATTTCATTTATTGGCTCCACTTTTTCTGAAGATTGGGGATGAAGTTTTTGCTAGTAAAAGCCAAGTCTTTGCCAAGTTCATTAATAAGAGTGCCAGTGAAATGTGTGCCCTGTTGCTGGAGAGATGGGTTAGATTTCCCCATATCACAAACAAATTTTTCACTACCATCAGAGCGTTCCTTTCCAGCAGCAAAAAGCCTCAATGCATCCTGTGAATAAGCAATGAACAGAAGATAGTTATCGCCCACTTGTGGAGGTGCAGTGGGTTGGATTCCTATCCATGTCCCATCTTCACAGTCCTGCCGGCATTATGTTGTTGGCAAGTAAGATGAGCACTGGAAACATGTTGGGCAATACTCTTAAAATTACGCAGCTGGTGGTGATTCAATATCACAGCCAATTCAGGTATAGTCTCATGGGCAAAATAATGAAGCATTTTTTCTAAACTCCAGAAGGTCATTTTGTATGACCACACAACACTTTTGTGAACACCACAATTATCTTCAAGCAGTGTGCATTCTCACCTTCCCCAGTGTTATCTCTCGGAATCAGGGGCTTACCTTTGGCGATTAATGATGGCCTCTTTGAGTCTCTCCAAGACTTTTCCTTTGAGTGGTATGGAGGCAATAATCTTAGTTAACCATGCCTGTTTAGCATAGTGGCCAACTAGATTATTATTGTAAGGTTCTTGATCATTATGCTTTGAATGAGTCGCCACTTTTATTACACTAAAAATTTAATTTTTCCTTTTTTTTTTTTCTGCTGATGAATACTTGCCCTGAGCTAATATCTGTGCCAATCTTCCTCCATTTTGTATGTGGGATGCCACCGCAGCATGGCTGACAAGTGGTGTAGATCCATGCCCAGATCTGAACCCACGAACCCATGAACTCAGGCCACCGAAGCAGAGCATGCCGAACTTAACCACTATACCATGGGGCTGGCTCCAATTTGTTCCCATTTGTAATGTGAGTTTCTGCAGAGGTCAGGACACCTCTTTGATTCCAGAGCATTACCTACATCAAGGTGCATCCTGCAAGCTGACCTGCTGTTGGTATAAACATTGCTCTCTACCTCTTGTGTCCTGGCTGTCTCGGAGGGGAGCGATGAGCTCAGCCACCTGGTGGATTGAAGGTTCCTAGAAGCTCCTATCCTAGTGGTGAATCTCAGTCTGTGATAATACAGCCTGCTTCACATTTTCCATTTCTTATTTTTAGGTACAAATAAATTTAAATCAGGGTTATCCAAGGGAATTTCCAAAAAACTTGTCCCACAAAGGCCAAACGACTATGGGATTCTCCTTCCTTAGGTAGAGAAAGGAGAATTGCTGGGTTCCAGGTGTTATAGCAATGGATAGAGATATTTCAAAGGGAAAGTATCAGCGTTCGCTTGAATGTTGGTAAGGTGCCTGGTTGAGAAGTGCTGGCAGTCTGCACGTTACAGAGAATCATCATGTTTGTGGAGATAACAGAACTATATCAGCTGAAGCTTTCTCAGACTCTGCCACTGCGGCCTTTCCACAGGTGCACATGCAGTGGCCAACGGAGTGCCATAAGTAATAGTATGAATAGTCCATACTGAGTTTTTCACTAGTCTCCTATTGGTAGATATCTGGGCCATGTCTAGTCTTTTGCTACCAAAATAATGATTCACCTCAAAAATTTCACACATGTGCCAGTCTATCTAGAAGAGGAAACGGCTTCAGGAATAGCTCGATCCAGGGCAAAAGAATGCTGGCAGGCCCTGCCGTGTCCATCCCAGGCTCTCCTTCTTTGGCATCATTCTCAGGAAGGCTCTTCCCACATTGCCTGGCCTGGGCTCTGTCACCAGACCCCCATGTTTAAATCCTGGCTCTATCACTTACTGGTTGTGTGATTTGTGGATTTACTATTTTTTCAATGTTTCAGTTTCCTCATTTTAAAAATGGAATTGAAAATAATTACTATTTTATAGGATTACATGGGAGAATTCAGTGATTTTATATAGAAATTATTAACACCTGTTTACTAGAGTTCTTGTAACATAGTAAGCACTGAATAAATATTAGCTATTATTATCATTGTTATTTTTCTAAATGATTATGGAGCCAGTCACCATGACCAGGGTTAAACCCCTGTAAACTATATGGATTGAGAATGGTGAAGTTTCTCAAAAGAGATGCTAGGAAGAATAAAAAGTTTATATAAATATAGAGATAAATAAAATACATCCTATCATAATCACAAAGTACCACATAAAACTAAAATTTGAATAAACGTGCATAGAGAAGAGAATGAAAGCTAATTTACCAGAAATGTAATAGTGATTATGTTTGAATGGTCGGATGTTGGTACCTTTTTTTCAACTCCTATGTTTTCAAAAATGTCTCTGTCAAATATGGATTGCCTTTATAATAATAATGTAACCAATAAACCATTCAACAAAATCTTATTGAGTGCCTGCTAGCTACGCATTCATCTGGGCATTAGGCATGGAGGAGAGAGTCAGAGGCAAAATTCCCTGCCCTGTGGAGCTCACATTCTGACAACAGCACTCTGCTAAAAATTAGAAGAGACACAGACCTGGATCTGACAGTAGAACTGTCAGCACAGTTTTAACTCCCCTACTTGCAGCTGTGTGATGGTCAGGCAGTCACAACATCTCTGAGCCTCAGTATCACCCAGAAGGTAGGGATAAAAGACCTACAGAACAAGGTTACTGTGAGAACTAAGCAAAACAATGGGCGAGTACTATAAAATGTAAATCATTGTATGAATATAGAAGTTGTGATTATCATGGACTTTTCTAAGTTAAGAATAATACCGTCAAATTATTTTTATGACAAATTGTGTCTATAGAAAGTATTAAATGATGCAATAGCTAAATCCTTTTTGGTGGAATTGCTAATAGTAGGAAGAGCTATCTGAATGTAAAATTGTGTCCAGTTTTACGTGATGAAGAAGCTGGACTTTAAAATGTCCAAGATCTCATTGTTTATAATAGGAAACATGAAAGTATCTTTGGATAAAGCTGGTAGTTGAAGTTTTATCTTGGAAAGGTATCAGATTTCTACCACTCCTGAAATGCATTTCCTAAATCCTGCCTAATTTGCTAAAAATTCCATTAAATTTAAGCTATAATGAAATGCTCTTAATTTAAATATTATTGAATATGTAAAATATTGCTTTCTGTCCTGCCATTTCATTTTCACCAAATAGTATTCTTCAGCAATCTCATCCAACTAAAGCCTGCATGGAGTTACCTACATTACGAATCATAGAATTTTAAGATTGAAAAGAACATTACGGATTCTCCAATCCAATCCTGAAAAGCTAAATGACTCTCGCTCACCGCCGTGAGGTTACCCTGTGCGCAAGGCCCCTCGGTTTTGACTCCCAGTTCAGCCCTACCAGCTTAGGGCTCCTCCCAATGCAGCCAGAGCTCGCCACAGTTTACGCCCTTCTGTAAGTTTCCACAGATCCTTGGTTCAGAGCACCCAGCGATGTAGGAAACGAAAACGTAATAGATATATTGTTAGATGACACTAGTGTTATTTTTCCACAGAATAGTTACTATTTCTGTGGTTGAATTTTGTAAAAGTTTGCTTCATTGAACTTGTGCTTTCTCTCCCTCTTGGTCCAGGTCGTATTAATTGTCACCCGATGCGTCCCTTCTAACAATCGGGCTCTGGACTTGGGGAGCAGAGCAATAACATACTTTGCCCTCAACTTCTTTCAGGTTACATCTAGATCTTCATTTCGAAGGAAACAAGAGGATACCTTCTGTACTGGAAACTTTTATACTTATTTTTTTTTACTATCAGCATTTTAATATTCATTTTTATTTTTTTTTTTATTTTTCTCCCCAACCCCTCTCCCCCAGTACATAGATGTATATTTTAGTTGTGGGTCCTTCTAGTTGTGGCATGTGGGCCCCCACCTCAACATGGCCTGATGAGCGGTGCCATGTCCACGACCAGGATCCGAACTGCGAAACCCTGGGCCACCCAAGCAGAGCACGGTAATTTAACCACTCGGCCACACCTGCCCCTATACTTACTTTTAAAGCAGCTCATCCCATTATCTTATTGCTAAGATTGTGATTTGACCCACTATTCTTATTTGAAATCCCCCAAATCTATATCTTAGAGACAGAGAAAACAAACAAAGCAGACAAGAGAACCTTCCAGTTGTGCTCCTGTTTACAATGGTGTAAGAGACTAGCGCTGGTCTGTTTCATGCCTCCCACTGATACTATGTGTAGCCCGGGAGACTCAGACTCCCCTAAGAGCCCTGTACCGCCTTCATCCTGCTCCTGCTCTGTAAGGGCTGGCTTCTCCAGAAGCCTTCTGCCTTGTTCCACTTGGGGCAACACCCAGCGGCAGCATCCCCTCCAATGAGTCCAGCTTCTGCTTTTGTGTTGTTTGTGGCTTGTTCTTACTTTAAAGGATGTCGGGATGGAGAGTTTCTGTTTCTGTACCAGCTCTGGCATTTATTAGTCCTCATTGCCTGCAGCTCTGTCAAGTAGTGTTTTTAGTTTCACCCAGAGGCTTGCAAACAACTGGTACCTCGTAAGTTTCACACAGTTGTTATTAATGATTCCTGCTCCTTAGCACCTCCATAAGTAAGAGTTGGTCAGGACTTGTTTACCAAAAGAAGATAGTCTTTCATTAGACAGGGAATGTCTTAAAGTGCAGCTAAAAGGAGAACAGATTTATAGGCCAATCTCTCATTTTAATGTTTTTATTGCAAATCAGTAAATGTGATTTCCAAAGTAAAGCTTAATGTAAGTATTTTTAATGATCAATGTTGTTGCAAGTTGGAAACATGTAGAGGAGTAGAAATATATACTCCTGACTAGCACTTTCACCATTTAAATCTGAAGTTTATATTTGCATGGAGTTTTGATCATTGAAAATAATTCTAAAAAATACTTACCATGATCAGGTCACAGTTTGCTAACTAATTTTGAAGTTGTGCCAGAGAATGGAGAAGCTAAACAAAGGAAATATTGTAGAAAAAAAGACTGGAGTAGGACTCAAGGAACAGCCTCTGTAAATTGCTGTATGACCCTGGGCGACCTGCTTCCTCACTCTGAGACTGTCTCTTTAACTTTAAACTGAGAGTGTTTGACTGGATTAGCTGAGAGAGCTCTTCCAGGATTAATTATCTATAGTGGTCTCTATCTCTCTAGTTTTATGACTTGCTAGAAATTACTGGGTGTGTAGGGGGGAGATTGTTTCCATTCTGTTTCTGAATTGTTGACAAGGTATATTGTTCATTTCTCATCATTTGAGCCCATCTGTTTCATAACATTGCAGATTTACAACCCTTATTTCAAGGCCCCCACATTATCTATATTGCAAATGTGGAGGGTCACAGAGTATTTTTAATAAGTTAGGACTGAAACAGCAGGACCATTACATAAGCTTCCTAGAACAGGCATGTGTTGAAGAAACTAATCACAGAAGCTCAAGTCATAACATTAAGCAGACCCAAAAGAGGGGCATTTACCCTCTATTGCAAACAGTCGTTTTTACTTGGCCCTTGGCAGAGTGTAATGTTTGGATAATACACTTAAATGGTAGAGTTTGCCAACTCCTGATGCATAGGTTATTATTAACACATACTTTTTCTTCTTTTATCGAAGTGATAAATTCTCCACGGTTAGTTTGTGATGTAGGCAATGGGAAGTCATTGAATTTTACAGTTTTAAAACGCATGTGCTTTCCAAGACTCTGTTGTAGCAGTGTTTTCCACGGACTCCATTCTGGTTTATAAGTAGGCAAAACCTCTGGTTTATAAGAGGAAACTTTAGTAAAATTAATGTCAACAAAAAAAATTTGAAGGCTGTTTTTCTTATCTGAAATTAGGTTTAGTTTCAATGCAATTTCCTCTTTTGATCCTGATGTCTGCAATGGTGTCAGCAACCTTGAGTTTATTTATGGCTCCCGGGTATAATCTAGCTATGTGTGAAAGCCTGGTACCAGGCTTCCCTGAATGCCTTGGAGCTAAAGGTCAGTCAGAGCAGAACTGTGAGGGGGAGCAGCTCTCTTGACTCTGTTCTGTTTGACCTAGCAATAACACATTGAGCTGGGGTTAGAAGTGGGCTTCTACTAAGGAAGAAAGTTTAGAGATGGATATAGAGATGTGTATTTTATAGACATAGACGTATATACCTAAATAGGCATTCAAATACGATCTGGTAAGTTGAATTTGGGAAGAGATGGCTGAGGTCAAAAATAGTAAAAATCAAAAGATTGCAGCGGCCCCAAAGCAGCAATTTTCAGCTGTATCTTAGGTCTACAATCAAGGCTAATGCCATCACCATGGAAAGAAAGTCAACAACACAGAGGGAGTTTCCACCTTCTTGAGTTTCTGGCACTTAGATTCTATATCTTCTAGAAAACTCAACTGACTCCCCTAAAATTTTGACTTCACATTTGTAAAGTTTTCTTAAGCAATCAAGTCTTTACCTAAACCTGAAGATCAAATGTTAAATACAGCTGAAATAACACCCTCAAAGCTTGTTTTGTTTAGTAGCATCTTTCTTTTATCCATTGAAAATGGTGAAGAAATATTTGTGTGGGTTTCTAAATTCCATTTGCTCTGTTAAAACAACATTGCAGCCAAAAGACCCTAATGAAAGTTTCCCTGTGACAAGCCTAAACAATGATCCATTAGGAAAGAGAAACCAAACTAATGAGAAAATGATGTAAAAGGCCAGCTTTCTGCTCTCCCCACAAGGATTTTAATTACAGAGAAATCAGCAGCTGTGCCAGGGGTAACACAGGAGTGCTGGCCATGCAAAATAACACCTTGGAGGGGAATGAATTTAAAGTAAATGGGCTGGAAATATTGGCTTTCCAAGCAATCAACAACAACGCATGAGGGGAAACATGGAGCCTTTAATTAGGTTAAGTGTGCTGATCCCAGACTTCTCTGTAGCATCCGATGGCAGGGAGTGCAGATCCTTACTTGCGATCCCTGACTAAATGGGAAAATAATGGCTCATATAAACTGCCCGTCACAGGTCTGGGAAAGCAAGATGACGTTCAGCCCAGGATCTCCTAGGCCATTGTATACTTGGTCCACTTGGGAAAGTAAATGTCCTCTTGACTCTGTGACACACCGCAGGAATAGAATATTATCCATTGTTGCCATTGTCTTTTTGTACAGCTCACCTTACACAGAATATTTGAAATAAACACTTTTTGTCTCAGTTAAAGAGGGTTTACACCTTTTTCTCTTCCTGCACCTTTCTATGTGAAGGTTGTAGTTGAACTTAGAGAAATTACCAAAAAATGCTCTTATTAGTCAGCCCACTAATGAGAAGTCCGATAGGCTGACCAGTACCTGAAATACCCTTGTGTCAACCAAGAATGTCACGGGTTTTGTCAGATGGGTTCAACATGGTAAAAAAAGACAAAATCCAAAGGAAAAGAGAAGCTGTTTTTAGTTTTTGTGACTAGACACTAATCCTGAGCTTTTATTAACACTTTGATTTTTTACATGAGTATTGTGATGCGCTTGACCGACTACTTGAATGTTCTGTTACACATCACGAAATGAAAGAGAATCCCCACTGCTGAGGGAGATAATAAGCACTTTAATTCACCAGTAAGGAGTGTGGCAAGGTGTGGCCCTGTTCACGCGCTCTAGGCCCTCCTTTCTTGGGGACAGGCAGCTGACCATGTGTGATGACACTGCCCTGTCCCTCAGGGCTTTCTGCTCCGAAAGGGCCTGTGTGTTGGAGTCAGATGTGAATTCAAGGTTCCACTGTCCAGTCCATGCAGTTTGCTCAACCTTCCTGAGTGTTGGTTTGCTTAACTAAGCAACTTGTCCAAATGACCTTGTTAGTAGGTGAAGGGGCTGGCATCTGAACTTAAGGCTGACTGACTTTAAGCTTGTGCTAATTTTTCTTTTTATGGTGAAGATGTGTGTCTATATGTAGTCAATAGAGATAAGTTGAAACCTAGATGGATTTCATTAGAAGGCTCAACTTCCTGAATACTTTGCAAAATTCTGGCTGCTGCTTACTTGGTATTAACATGGCTCTGAGATGCCACAGCTCTCGGCTTTCACTGGGTGTTCTGTGGCTGTGCTCTCTCTGCAGCTCCCATCTGCTCCCGTGGCCCAGGTTCTGCTGTAAGTTGTGCGGATAGGAGAACCCAGAGGGGAGGAACTTCTACCTTTCAACGTATCTGCAAATATCAGAGGCCAAGTCTTGGTCTCCTGATCCATGAAAGACAGGCCTGCATTCTGTCAATTCTTCTTACTTCAATTTATATCTTAATGATTGCGATTGCTTCTAAAGAATTGGATGCCTTCTTCTCCCTTTCCTCCCAAGCTAAAATATTTGGGACTCAGAAAATGTTTGGGCTTCTCTCTGTTAGCTGTACATTCTGACTGCTGGAGCCAGGAGTAACCTCGGTAGGCATTGCCTCAACTTGGTTGTCAGAAAGAATAGTGTTTGCTAGACAACACTTTCTGGAAAGGCAGGGACCATGTCTATCTTTTTCCTTTTATGTACCCAATACCTAGCATGATGCCTGGTCCATGGGGAGCACTTGGTAAATATTTGCTGAAAGAATGAATGAGTAAAAAATAGTGACTTTAGTTTTAGAATGATTTGTATACTCATTCATTCATTCTGCAAAAATCCAGTAATCTCATACAGTGGACACATTCATTTAGATGCTTAGGAGTGTATTTACACCAAGAACACTCTGTTGGATTAACTAGAAAACTATATTTTTCAATACTAGACATGTGCTGGAAGCATTTTTGAGATTTTTCTAAGGTCATGAAGCAATGTATATTTCTTTTAATATTCTCTATTTTTTAAAACAGCTTTAGATTTACAGAAAAATTGTGGAGATAGTACAGAGGGTTCCCATATACCGTACACCCAGTTTCTCTTATTATTAGCGTGATATATTAGTATGGTACATTTGCTATAGTTAGTGAACCAATATTGATACAATATTATTAATCAAAGTCATACTTACTGATATTACCTAATGTCTTATTTCTGTTCCAGAATCCCATCCTTAAGACCACGTTACATTGAGTCATCATGTCTCTTAGGCTCCTCTTGGCTGTGACCATTTCTCAAATTTTCCTTGTTTTTGATGATCTTGACAGTTTGGAGGAGTGCTGGTGAAGCATTTTGTAGAATGTCCCTCAATTAGAATTCGTCTGATGATTTTCTCATGATTAGGTTGAGGTTATGGGGTTTGGGGACCCAGGAAGATCACAGAGGTAAAGTGCCATTTTCATCACTTCATGTCAAGATACTTGCTGTCAAGATGGCCTGTCACTGTTGATGTTGGCCTTAATTAGCTGACTGAGGGAAGGTTTGTCAGGTTTCTCCACTATAAAGTTGCTCTCTACCCCCTTCGTCCTTTCTGTTCTGTACTCTTTGGAAGGAAGTCACTATGCATAGCCCATGCTAGGAGTGAAGAGCTAGGTTGCACATCCTTGAAGGGAGAACATGTACAAAACTTATTTGGAGTACTGTCTGGGAGATTTGTCTCTTCTCCCCCATTTATTAATATATTTAATCATTTATTTATGTCAGTATGGATTCAGGGATTTTTTTTATTATTTATTTATTTATTTATTTTGAGGAAGAGCTAACATCTGCTGCCAATCCTCCTCTTTTTGCTGAGGAAGACTGGCCCTGAGCTAACATCCATGCCCATCTTCCTCTACTTTATATGTGGGACGCCTACCACAGCATGGCTTGCCGAGTGGTGCCACCGAAGTGGAACGTGCACACTTAACTGCTACGCCACCGGGCCAGCCCCAGGGATATTTATTTTATACTTTGGGCTTAATCCAATACTACTCTATTAATTTTTTTTTCTCAAATTGTTCCAGGTTTGACCATTGGAAGCTCTTCCAGCTGGCTCTTGTGTCCCTTTGACATACCTCCATTCCCATAATTTTTAAAAAAAATAGTTGGCAGTCTGCAACCCTTATAAGGGCCTTCACCAGAACCTGACCATGCCGCCACCCTGATCTTGTTCTTTCAGCCTTCAGAACTGTGAGAAATCAATTTCTGTTGTTTATAAGCCATCCAGTATGGTATTTTGTTAAGTAGTCTGAACGGACTGAGACAGAAGCTAAGATCTGGGTGCTCGCTGTGCTTATTGCCATGGGGGTGTCATTGCATCATTGCTTCCAGGTCCTCTCAGCTGACAGAGCATGGAAATATATGTGTGCATACTAATCCATGTATATACACAAATTTTTCCATATGTAGCCATCTATATCTATATTAATCTAAATATGAGTTTATGCTGCTGTCTCTAATTCTCTTCTATTACCATGTGGATCATTCTAGTCTCTTCTCCTTGCTTATCAATAAACTACCATTCTAACAGTGATAAACCTGTCTTCCTCCATCTGCCATACATTTACCTAATAGTCCAATTCTAGTATACGTGTATAACAGTATCAGACTTGCTAACACTTACCCCCTGGGAAACAACTTTGTCGACTGGACTACAGTGCTTATGCACAGTTTCTTTTGCCCTTAGTCTCACGAACCCCGTTCATTTCCAGTTACTTAGGTCAGCACCCTTTCCCCCTTCCATCCCCTCCAGTGAGCTTGATTCATGCATTTGTAATACAATCACATTTTCTGGGCAAAATCTGCGTTCTATTCTGGGATTTCCCGACCTCCTAAATGATTTTTTAAAAATTTGCATACATTTATTTAGAAGAATATTTAAAAGAAACCTGAAGTTGCTTTCTTTGAGAAAAATAAAACGATAGAGCAGCTCTTGGGAAAATTTAAGAAAATGAGACAATTTTTAAAATAATAAAACAAACAAAAGTATAAATATGTAGAATATTTAAAGGTCATAACATAGTACTACAAACAACTTTAGAGCAGTGCCTTTGAAAATTTAAGTAAAATGACAAGTTTTAAAGGAACATAGGAATTACAACTTTGAGTCAAGAAGAAATAGAAAAAAATCTGAGTAGAATACAATCAGTATATAAATAGAGTAAGTAGTCATAACACTTCAAAGGATAATAGACCAGAGGTTCACAGGTGTGTTTTATCAAATATTCAAGAAACCAATAACCCCTAATATTATACAAGTTGTTTCTGAGGATAGAGAGAGGAGGAAAGCTCCCCAATTAATTTTGTGAGGTAAAGATAACCTTTATAAGAAAACCAGACAAAGGCAGTATGAGAAAGAAAAATTAGACGGCGTTCTCATTCTGGAACATGAAAGCATAAATCCAAGACAAATATTTTACAGTTACTATATTCTATATAGGGTTTCTGTAAATAACTTTATATCCTCTGTGTATATGTATAAAATAAACATCATTTTTTTGTAAATACATATAAAATCAGGACTTGTACAACAAACCAGATGTTGGCATTAACTGTATGTTTTATCTTACCCAAAATGCAGATGTAATGATCATTTTTATTATATACTGTTTAAAAATGCTTTTCAATTCTTAATTTAGTCCTCTATAGATCCCTTGAGAGTAGTTCCGTTTTACTTTTTTATGGTCATTTCGTTGAACCAGAGTTTGGAATGAGCATGAAATGAGGATTTTAAAAGTATTTGTTCGAGCTCTTGTCAGAGAAGAGTGTCATGCCATTTAACCCCAGACGACTGAGACACTAAGCCCTCGTCTCAGCCCCTTCTGTTCCGGCCGTGTCAGTCCCCGCCCTGAACACCCCAAGGAGCAGCGTGCAGAGGAGGAAACCTCCAGGTGTCTTAAGTTGTCCGTCATTTCCCCCTCTGCCAGAACGGTTGGCAGTAATGGGTGAAAAGATGAGAGACCCGCCTTCCCCAGCAGTCCCTCCCCAAACAGGAAACTGATTTGTGTTTCCAGACACATGTAGAGTGAAGACCTGCTTTGAAAGGATTTGGTTGCTTGCTCTTATTGGATTAAGAGGGTGGCGGGTCGAGGTTTATGAGGGGGATAGTAAAAGAGAAGCCAGGGATGACCTGCTTTTAACCCAACCTCTGTGTCACATGGACTCAGGGACAATTTCTGCCTAGAACATCAGCTTCACTTGCCAAATGTCAACTCGATTCGTGTGGAGCAGAAACATGGGTCATCCTAAACAGTGTTCATATAAATGTTAATATAAAAATCACTTAAACTGGGCTTTGGCAACATTTTCTTTGAACTTACATTTGAATACATTTGTCCAATTCTTAGAATTGTGTGTGCATTAACCTCTAAGCAATATTCCATATTGTGGGGTGAAGACTTTCTCAAAGATACTGGTGAGACTAAAGGTGAAGCGAGGTCTGGAAGTATTTTACTTGTGTTAAAGAAAAAGTTATTCTGACACTTGTTAAAATGGTAGGGCAGATTTTATTCAGGACTATAGCAATAGGTGTAGAGAATACTGCCATGGGGTTTTCCAGTAGGGGAGAGAGATTGGGTTCGACTCTGGATATAACAAAGGAAAGTAGAGATTTATAGCCAAGGAGGGATCAGTGGATGGAACGTTTCTATTGGAGTGTGGCAATTCTTGCTAAACTGAGCTAACAAGATTCTTGCAGAAGGCGGGCCAGGGTGATAAGATAATCCCTGGGAGGTGGTAAGAGATGAGGAGTTTGGTCATACCTTGAGAGTTATTAGATATATAGGGTGGAGGATTCTGGCTAAACTGACTTAGCAGGACTCTTGCTAAAATTGGGCTATGTAGGCCCTATAAGGATGAACACTGAAGATCCAGGCATAGATGGTTTAGAGGAGCCTGACTAGAGTTAGGTCAAGGAGAGAGGCATTGTCACTTGCTGGGAGAGGAAGCTCGTATGAAACAGTGAACACAGGAGAGGTAAGTGATGGTTCAGCACTGAATTCAAGAATGGTTTAATATGTGACTGACATAGGCCACCCCTGGGTTTATACTGATACACACTTTATACATCCGAGGAGAATGTCTGGGATGACCCAATGTTTTAAAAAAAAGAACGAGATCAAGCTGACATGGAATGTAGGCCAAAATATCAAGTTCAATGAAAAAAGCCAATTGCAAAACTGTGTATTTAGTATAATTCCATGTTTGATAAAATGAATGGTAATATGAAATATTAGTTTAGGGGGCTGGTCCTGTGGCCGAGTGGTTAAGTTCGCACGCTCCGCTGCAGTGGCCCAGGGTTTCACGGGTTCGGATCCTGGGCACAGGCATGGCACTGCTTGTCAGGCCATGTTGAGGCGGCATCCCACATACAACTAGAAGGACCTGCAACTAAGATATACAACTATGTACCGGGGCGATTTAGGGAGGTAAAGCAGGAAAAAAAAAAAAAATTGGCAATAGTTGTTAGCTCAGGTACCAATCTTATAAAAAAAACAAGAAATATTAGTTTATATACAGAAAAGGAAAAAGTATTAGAATGTAACCAGAATTGTTGATAGTTTTCTTTGGGGAATGGAATTAGAGTGAAGATTCAAGTCTCACATAACGTGTTTTAGTAAAGCTGTAGTTTTTTGTATAACAAACATTATCTTAGCAATTAGAAAACAGTATTTTCAAAGTGGGGGAGGGGCAACAGGGCCCTCATCTCTCCTTAGCATCGTCCGGGAAAGAATTCAACCAAAGGAGCCACATCAACGATCTCACTGGCCCAAAAGGTGACACCTGAATCGTGTCATCAGCTTGCTCCTTCCCCATGCAGGGCACACAGTTCAACTTTCAGCCTGGGACTCACGCAGCGGCTGTGTGAGCTTCCTAGATACCAAGTACACAGGAAGAATTTAGATGGGAACCCAGGTATAATAAAGTGAATTAGAAGAATATCAATAGCAAGTACTCAATGTGCCAACAAAGCAAGTCCTTAGTAGAATGAGCACAAGTCCAATAAACTTTAAAGGTAAGTTTGTGCCACTGGATCCCAAGGAAAGCACAGTCAGAGGAGATTTCCCAAAGGCAGGGAATGAGAAGCACCCCTTCCAACATTGGCTTTATCTATAACCCTGGATTTGACACTGGGCTGCACCCCTTATTAGCTGTGCGATGATGGGAAAGTGACTTAACCTCTCTGACTCTTGGTTGCTTCATCAGTGAAATGTGGAAAATAATAGTATTTACCTCGTGAAGTTGTCTTGTAGATTAACAACATAACCCCTTGGCTCAGGCTATAACTCTCAGCGTGGGGCTTGACATATCATGAAGGCCCAGGAAATATCTGCTATTAAAAAAACTATAGTAAAAGAAGTAGATGTGTATACGGACAAAACAGAGACAAAACCAAACAACCACAGACAGCTCTTTATATGCTAAAACAGAAAAGCATTAAATAAAGCTTTATTGACATCATATGACAGACATTATATCACGTGTAAGCATTACAGCAAATTCTATATAAGATACACGAGCAAATACCAAGCAAGGTTGTTGTGATATAGAATAAGACACCATGAAAATGGGGACATTCTACACAGTAAGAGGAACTTAGAAGTACTTTGTGAATTATTTCTCTTTTGTCTCTAGCTCTCCATATTTATCCGTGTCTAAGACAATTTGATTATAAACGTTCAGGCCGAGCTTGAAGGTATTTTAACTCCTCCCCATTTTTTTCACTCTGCTCCCCATGTATCCTATTCTGGTGAAATTCTGGTTCACTACTAAGCGCTAGAGCTCACAATCATACAAGTGGAAGTAGAAAGACGCGGACATTTGGAGCCAGCTGTATCCACTTTGTTTTCGCTCTGTGACCTTGAGCACATTATGTAATTTCTTTGTTCTTTGGGTCCCTTGTCTGTTCAATGAGAATAAAATAATGTCTTCCTCTCCAGGTTGTTAGGAGGATTAAAGAACTGTATTTCCCAAGCCTGGCACTCAGGATGTGCTTAAAGGTTGTTAGCGTCCCTGCTTTTCCAAAAGGAATCTTAGAGATCATTACTCTTCTCCTTTTACAAATGAGAAAGCTCAAGTCCACAGAAGTTATGAAAAAACACTCACCAACAGTCCCACTTCTACACTCTCTCCACTGCTGTCCTTTCTCTTCTTCGCTTAACTTCAATAGAGGAGAGGAAACTCAGTGGAATCAAAAAGTATTCTTTTCCTCTTTTTAACATAGGTAAGCCACCAAGAGACTTTTAAAGTAGAAGCGAGTTTTATGAAAGGTAATAAGTAGTCTAAGAACTGTTTTAAATCCTCAGAGATATTAAAAGCAGAAGTTCTGTTCTTTCAAGATTTCCATAGCAGAACATAAGTATTCTGTATGCTTTGGCACCAAAAACTCCAGAACTGAGTATTTATCTGCACATTTCAACTCAGGCCTCCCGGAATGCTTGCCCACGAAATTGGCAAAGGAACCGGCCTTCAGTATTTAGAGCGGTCAAGTTTGCTCAGCACACAGCTGTATTTGAAGCACAGCTCTCTGCCATTAGTCAACGGAACTTGCACAAAACCCAAGTAATTTAAATGTAAATGATGTGACCTTACCCTGCTTTCACATCTCTGTCATCTTTTTCCACATCTGAAGATCACCCGTGGGTAACCCAAGAGAACCCGTGATCATGGGCGTGATGGAAAACAGCAAAGTTCAGCAACCTGTAATTTAGATCTTGGCCTCTTTATTTGAGGAGGAATGGCAAGCTTTATTAAGCAGGAAGGAGATATTCAATACTACCATTTAAAAAATAGGCAAAAGAGTCTGTTATTTCTTTAAAAATATGTTTTAAAAATGACATTTTACCATAATAAAACTGGTTGAATTTTATTTGGTTATTTAAAAAATATATGTCTACTTGTTTGTCTCTCTCCCTTGTCTCACTTGCTTTTTAACTTGTCTCAAGTAAAGTTCTTAACATATCCAGAAAAAGCTGGAAGCGTTCAATGTCGCCAAGGCTACTTGTGGCTGCTATGATACGTGGAAACTCAACCATTGGAAAATGGGCCGTTTTTGTGACTCCACCAGTTGCTCTTAGCAAATTGCTCATATAGCAAACTGTATCTGTTGTTATAACTATTAAACGGTTAAGCCACAATCCAGTGATTTTAGCCATATGGATCTGCAGGCTAGCCTGAAATGGGTCAGAAAAATGCAGAAGCCTGTGAGACATTTCTGTGGCTCTTGAGAGTAACACACTGCTTCAAAAAACGGATCGTTATTCTGGCATTGTGGAACTTTTCCAGCCTGCATGGGAAAAGTAGCTAATGCATTAATTTTATTTAATAGGTCTGAGTTCATTTTATAGGAAAGGATGAGACTGAACAGTCAAACCTCTAACCCTGCTATATATTAATGTATTTGGTTCTGTTTACTATAAACAGTTTTTCTCAGAAGTAAAACCTGTCATAGTTAGAATTAAATATGGACATTTCTGGGTCTTGTCAAGTATAGCTTATACATTTATAGTCTTCTGTGCTGCCCTATTTATATAAGTTGGAAGGATTATACCAAGAGCTAGCTATAGGCAAGAAATGGGTATTCGCTTATTTCCAAATTATGGCAATTGGATTGAATACGAATCTTGGCAGGTATTTACACAAGAAGAGGGGGACCGGAAGCGATTTGAAACTGCTGCTTAAAACTCATCAGTTCCTGACAATAATACTGCACACAAAAACAAAGCAACACATTAACCACATCTCTTGGTTGTAAGATGGTTATTTTTTCTAGACTGTTCTGTCTGGATCTCATCATCCATAATGAGAACCCAACTGATTTACACCACAGTCTCAATTCAAAAAAATTATTTCAAATTCTGAAGTCTTGGCATGCGTCCACATCCTGGGAGGCTGCTTGGTGTGTCCTTGGCTCAGAGTCTCTAGAATCTACATTTCTAACAAGTTTTGAGAAAATCTTACGCTTCCCTGAAAGGTCCCCCCTCTAGCATAATGGTCAGGTGAGTTAGATTCATTCTCATTTCTGCTGTGTAATGGGTCTTTTACTAGGACTCGGTCCCTCCCTGCGCTTCTCTCCTCCCCCTCCCACCCTTATCAGGTAGCTCTTCCCACTGTGTCTTTATTAGCAATGGAATAATGACAATATAGCAATGGAACTATGCCTAAGGCCTTGTACTCTTCAAGCTTAGAGCCAATTATTTTTCTCTGGTGGCCATCAATAGGCTTCTATTTCTTTTACACTTTGAAAGAATATTTAAAAATATCTTTGAAAGAGGTATAAGGGCGGATACGAAAAGCCATTCTAAGTAACTTCATCTCTAAACTTTGATTACTAAGTGTGTTTCTCAAAGGTTGAGAAGGAGGAATGTAAATAAACAGAAACGAAGGAAATCTACCCAGATACATGATCCACCATTGCTACGGAATGAGAATGTCCATCGGTGGGACACAATTTTAATCGAGGGAATGGTGACTAGACCAAGTTTTCCAGTGTAAGGGTGCATGTAGGACAGAATCCAAGACCTTCATAAAATTAGGCTATGTTAGATCTCTTGCTTCCCTTGATCTCTCAGGCTCCTTAGAGAAAGAAATTGGATTAAACTATACTTTTCTCCATGTTCCAGTTCTCTCTCTGCTCTCTTCTCTCTCACTTTCCACCTTCAAAACAACAACAAAGGCCCAAATCCCAAGCGACTGTATATTTTTCTGGCCAAAGCTCTCTGGGGAAAACACAAGGCTGAGTGTGCCCTGATGCCTTCCAGGTCCTGCGGCCACTACAAACAGAGGCCAGCTGGAGTCTGGCAGTGGTCACTTCGCTTGGTCTCAGGGAGAGAACCCAAGGGCAAGTTCCCCGCTGATGTTATCTGGATCACACATATCAAAGGGGGGAAGGAAGTGACTGGAGATGCTCCAAATGACCTTGTTCATCAAGCGAGATGCTAGTTTTTGTTTTGTTTTGCTTTGAGGCCAGTGAATAGAGACGAAGAAGTATGCTCTGGGTGAGTTGCTGCACGCTTTCTGGAGTGAAGTGCTTAAAATGAAGTCCTGCAGTGAATGTTAAACTGGGAGCACAGGAATCCGGGTTCTAGTTTTAACTGGGCATCAATTTCCTCATCTGCAAAAGGTGGTGGTAGAACTGGGTGATCCCTAAGAGGGGCTGGCAAAGTATTGGAAGAAATCCTGATTGGTTTCAGGTGCACCAAATTTCTTCGAATTGTGTGCAAAACTGAGTGAGCGTATGTGTGTGTGTTTTCATTGAAGGTGTCTGCACCTCTCAAACTATTAAGAACCATTAAGCCAATTTCAAACTTTAAAGTTCATTTAAGTGATTTTTTTTAATTAGTCACTTTATTGAATTGAAGTCGCCTTTTCAAGGTGCCAAAATCATAATTTTTTCAAATGTATGTGGAGTAATGAAAATAAGGAAGGCGTATGTCCTTTCCAGCACTAATCCTTTAAGGCAGGTTTAAAAAAATCAATCTAGACATTGATTATAAAGTAATTTAACCAAGAAAATCATCTGCTATAATTTTTTATAGATTCTCAATAGTTTTAGATTTAAAAAATACAGGGCTTATCATTAAAGCAATTGACTAATGATCCTACAGCCTCGAGTTTGTGTGCATGTAAACCTAGATTAGAATACTTTGTGTTTCTAAAAATAATCACAAAATTTTCTTTCTTACAAGTTTTAAGTTTTCAGTTATAGGTTATACACACATTGTTATGGAAATCTGAAATGGGCTTTAAGAATGAGCTGCTTTGAAATCATAAATAAGACAAAAAGCTTATTTCCTTTTGGAAAATGATCCACAAGTGACTTCTTTTTTTCCTCCCAAGAATTGGTGCTTTATATTCTGGTAGGAATTTTAAAGTCTGGGCAATTCCACAATTTATCTGTTTTGACTCTGAGAACTTTATTTTTATTTCTCTGGTCTTCAATTTCTTTTTGCACCTGAAAAATAAAGATAGTAAACTTGAACTAAATGTCCTTAAAGATTCCTTCACTCCTCAGCGATACTCTGATTGTCCTTGGTATTCTAAATGCCCTGTTCTCAGCTATCTTGGAGCTCAATGGAGACAAGCTGCTGCTTTCATTTTAACTACTTTCTAATTTTTCTTTAATCAAGAACAAGTTTTTCTTTCTTGTTCTCAGTTCACCTGAATGCTCCTAAAATCTGAACACATTAGTAAATAAGAGAGCTTTATTTTTAATAGGTTTTTCTCTTTCTTTATGAGTGATAGAAGTTTCACAATGTGTATTTAATTTTCCTATAATTTTTAAAAGGCAAATTTCACTGGGGCCAGGAAAGAATTCTCAGATTTTATCCAGACTATGTAGAAACCACCATCGCAGCTGGCTGGAAAGTAAAAGCTTGGTTAAACTGACTTGGCCTGGTTCCCAGGGTTTCCCAGGCATTAAACAATATCGGAGAGTTAAGTCCATCACTTTCAGAAGCTGCAATAATTCTTTGATTCACTGTAGTCCCATTTAGCACATTGTTCTGTAGTAATATATTTGTGAGTAATATAAGAAAGTTGATTCTCCTTCCAAAGGTATCAATTTATAACTTAGGATATAACATCTCTGGGATGTTGTCAATTTTAAAGTTCTCCTTCCAAGTTGGTTGGTTACATGGCCATTGGGTACCTCTTCTTTTTTTCTTTTAAAAAATTATTTCAGGTGTCATTACTGTTTTGCGCAGATGTGATAAATTTCATTTTGATATATTAACACTGATGAGTTGGAAGATACGTTTTTAAGGGGCATATTTTTTCCTAAGGTGAGCAGAGCACCTTTCATAGGGACCACCTCTTATAGTACCTTAGCCACAGTGACTCTATACTCCACAGGAGTCTACGCATGCACGCCCACCACAGGAAAGGTGGTGCCAGTGTAGAAGGGACAATATAGAGGTTAAGGGATTAAACCTGTCCCCACTTGCAGGTACAGAAACCCTTTGTAATTTAGAATCATAGAATCCTACAAAAGACAATGTCTTATGATGGAAGCTATCCTGCAATGTTGTCTTATCCAAATCTGTCACCACCTAGTTTTACAAATGGGACAGAGGGACAATGGGAGGTAACGGATTTTCCTAAAGTCACATAGCTTAGGTGATTGTAAATTCCAGACTCTTCTGAATCCTGGTCCAATGTGCTCATGACACCTCATGCATAGACCCTATGGAGAATGAAACTGCCTGAAACTGCCCTTTTGTATAGAGTCTTTGATAAATGGTATCTGTTATTACTTGCCTAAATCTTACCTTATACCTAAATTACTTTTTAAGAATTCATGAAAACTCAAAGTTAAAAGTATCTGCCTGTTAATATTACAAAACAGCAGCTCCGTAGTGTTCTCATTACCAATTACAGTCCTAATGGGTGGTTGCTCAGTTGCTTCAGCTAGAAATCAAGGTCATCATTTTGCTAGTGTTCAAGCAGATGGAAAATACTGCAACTATCCCAATTTTGTACTTAAGATAGATACTTATTTTTAAAATAGAAGTAATATATTTTAGGTCATTAAGGGCGATTTGTTGAATACTTATGACCTACCATGTGTGGTTTGTCCGTCGGACACTTAAAACAAGTCCATCGGAGCTCTCTCGCCTCTCACAACAGCTAGCTCCCATTCACTGTCAAAATGCAAATCGTAATAACTGTCTCGAATGCCACAGTAACTTTAGAGAGATGCAGCATGCCTTTATAACTATTAAAAAAGCGTCAATTCTAGTGCCAAATTATGTGAAGGCGCAGGTCTGGGGACAGAACAGAAACTGAATACACCAAGCTAGCTGCTTGGGAAATGAACAGTATATAATCTAATATCTTTAATTTTATGTACATGAATATAACGTATGTCAACTTTGTACATGAGATACATACAGTATTTAAACATTTTACTCAACAGATAAGAATTTACAATAGCAATATAACTGACTAGAGGCCTGTCCACTTAATATACTTAGATTAGATCTGTACTTTAACAGGAAAAGATTTTAATAGTTTACAATCATAGAAACACTGACATTTGAAACAAGACTTTATAAAATAATTTATATATATCCTAGCATCTATAGAGAGGAATGATTTGCATTTGTGGATGTGTGCAATGAATGGCATATTTTAAATTTTTAGGTAATAAAATAATTTAGAAGCAGTTCATGCAGTGGTCAAAGCAAGGGATGGCAGTTCCTTCAAGATGTCCTCTATCTTGGACATCAGCGGCCATCAGACACTAGGTCCTGCTGGGGCACACTCGAACAAGTCTCCTCCAACAATTACTTATATAAACACCAATATACACAAGTTGATATCCTTCATTCCACAGTACAAGTTCAGCTCACAACTTCTCTCAGCTGTGAGAGTAGTCAGTCTATACTTAAAGTGATTTAATGTCTCTCCTGGAGTTCTACATAATACATCTCTATACAAGGTAACTAACAGAACTTCCTGGTTTTCACGACTTTACTCTGATACTTCACAGAGTGGCCCCCATGTCCTATGACATAAACATCCAGCAGGTAAGATTTTCCAGGCTGAAGACCCTTAATGGTTTCTGTGGTCACTGCTTTTTGCAGGTTTTGACTGTGGAAATATTTACAGAGGACCTTTTCTGATTTCTTCCTTGTATCTGGTCCCAGGCATTGGTTTTGTTCTCTTCTCTTCTGGTCTTCATTGTAGTTTTCATCCACTTCCTTTTTGTAGATGCAAAACTTGTTCCTTTCCTGAGTGCCCAGCCAAGCCACGGTGGCCGAGGAACAGGTGCGCAGCTTGTCGAAGGCTTTGATTCTCGTGTCTTCCGGAAGAGAGGGAAACGCCTGCTTACTAGGCCTTGTGGTGGCCAGGATTTTCAACATAGATGCTCCTTTCTTGTTTCCTTTCAGTCGAATGAGATATTTTGCTTTGGGTTTTCCTCTAAGCTGAAACTGCCGGATGCCTTCCACATTCTGAGACAGAAGCAGCTTCCCGTCTCTTCTCACTTGGATTTGGAGAGCATCCAGACAAGAGTGGATGAACAAGGTGACTTTTTGGTGAGAAGAGACTGGAGCAAACCGTAGAAACTTCGCTCCCTTCCTTTTAACAAAGACATCTGTAACTTTCCCATCTTTTAGCTCAACTGTCTTCTGTTTCGCCTCTTCCTTGGTCCTGGCGAAGGTGCCGACGTAAGCAGTGCTCATGTTGCTGTTGCTGTTGGCCACAAAGACGTCGAAGTAGTACTGGGTGTCGGGTTTCAGATCCGAGACGGTGAAGATGTTCTTGTTTCCTATGCAGATCTTCTGAATGTCCACCTTGGGCCTGGAGTACACATGCCGGCCCAGTTTGGGAGAAGGCTTGGTTAGGAAGCTGCGTTCTTTACCCAAATTATCTGAAGGAAATCCGAAGTGGGCAAAGTCAAAGGGGCTAAAGTCTAGACCGGGTTTTGGTGCCATCATAAAAGCATCATCCGCACTCAGTTTGGCTTCCACTGCACACAGACTTTTGAAGTTGTGCTCTTTGTTGATGACCACACAGTACTGAATGGGCTGTTTCAGCAAAGAGGCTGTGGGGCTCGGTTTCCAGGCCAAAGTGACTGTGGTGCGGCCCAGGGAGGTAACATCCACCCTTGGGTCATAAGGTAATTCAGGATAGGGCTGATCAGACTCTGGAGTTGTGGTGGCATAGACTTTAAAATGTGTGTCTTTCTCTGTTGAAAGAAGCTCCAACTGATATAAACCAGATGGAGAACTCGAAGATATAAAATACTCCACATCGTTGCCTTTGTAGGAGAATAACTCTGTGCCTTCCTCATTAATGATCTGCTGCTTCTGCTGCTCCAGAGGTTCTGGATCACCTAGGAGACACAGAGAAGCACAGGATACACATCAGGGCATATGCTGCGGCTTGCCTTAAGTTGCGTTCTTAAGACTATCTTAGTTTTTCCCCATTATAAAAATAATACATGTTCCTAGTAGAAAATTAGGAAATGGGGAACAAGATAAAAAATCATCCATTAATTCATGATCCAGAGACAGTCTTCTATTAATATTTTGGGTTATTTCCATCCAGTCTTTACTTTTACATATTTTTATGCAATTGATCTTATTGTTTCATTTTTCTCTGTAATTTAATAACATTTATCATGCATATATGTACCTAGACAAACCTCCACGTTTGAATCTCGTTTTTCTCATTTAATATTACATCATCAAAGTAATAATATTGGTTAATTTTTGACCATTATAAATAATGCTCTTATAAATTTGTAAGGCTTTTCTGATTTTAAATTCTTTCTTCACGACAGACTCCAGTTAGTGGAATTTTTAGGTCAATGACTGCAACCCTTTTAGAGATTAATCACAACAGTCAATCTGCTTACCAAAAGGATTCTATTGGCTTGCATTTGGATTGGCCAGCCACTTCACTGATTTCAGTTTTGTTAGCAGGACTGGACAATCTCATTAAAGTACACGATGTAAAGCACCAGTAGAGACCTAATTTTCAATGTGTAGAACACGTGCCCAGGAGTAATGTAGGGGAAGTATTGAAACCAGCCTCATTTTTTCCATCTTCTGTACTCTTATTATCAGACATCACACAGATATCCGTGTGTAGAGAGGTTTAGAGGACCTGGAGAGAACTGGGCAGCCAGAGTGGGAATGAACCTTTTCTAGCTTATCTCTGCAGAGTGAGGGCGGGGTATGTAGAATTTCATATACCTAAACCATGAGATTAACACGACCATCACACAACTAATCATCTTCTCCATCTCAGTCTCAATGCTCCCCCATGCACTGTCAATATTTTCCTAATGACAGCACTCCCTAATCAGTGTTTAAGTATCACAGCTTGCTAGCACCCTGTGCCTGGCACCCATGGTCAAGCCTCACCTTTATGCTATGATGTCTTCGCCCCTTAAAGGGAGCTGCATCACTCCAGGGCCTCAGCAGACTCTCCTCATTTCCTTGTAGCTTGCTATTTGCTTTCTACCATCTGCCTCTTCTTAAACGCCTAACCCACTCCTCCTGCTGACTCTCTTCTCCTCCTGGACTTCCAGTGGTGGTGAATGCCCTTTGCTTCTCTCTGTTTCCACCCTTTACTCCCCAGAGATCAGACATTCTTAACCTTGGACACATATCAGAATCTCCTGGGGGGAACTTTTAACAGTCCCAATGTCCAGACTACACTCCAGGGCAATTAAATCAGAACCTCTGAGGATAGAAGGCAGACATCATTAGTATTGAAAGCCCTCAGTGACGATTCCAATGTTCAGGCAAGATTGCAAACCACAGCTAGAGAAGCTAGTCCAAACCTCTCGCCTTTTCCTTGTTCCTTCAGTCCCCACACCTGTCTCTCCTAACCTTTCATGTTACCAAGATCACTGTCATCTGATGCCATCCCCATTTCCCTCATTTCCACTGCAAAATTCCCAACTTCACCTATGAATCTACTCTGGTTTTCCCACTAACAGAGGGCTGTATGTTTCATGAGCCTTTTAGCCATCCACGCAGAGGTCTGGGGCCAGATCTGTCGCCCTGCTTACCTGAGCCTTCTCCGCTCGTCTCTTCCGGCAGCTCCTGGAGGCTCAGCTTCCACTCTAAAGGTGCATCACAGGGAGTCACCGTGACTGATAAGGGAGTATTGTCTTCTTCAACCATGAAGAAATACCTGTGGGAAAATGGACCAATCAGACGGAGATAATTCATTCTAACACTCACAGTCATGACTTACTGGAAGAATCATTGGTTTAATTTTTATTCACTTAACAGAGAATAAAACTACTGTTTGACACAAATCTTGATACTTTCAGCATTAACTGTGGAAGTCCCATAGCCCAACCAGGTAAATCTGCCACCAGATTTACCATCAACACAGTGTGAAATCATATAAAGATGTTGAACTAAAACATGCTATTTGAGTTAAGAATCAACACTTCCCTGTTTTGGGGTGTTATTTAACATAGGCCCTTCCACTGCAAAGGAAGTCACAACCAAGAGGAATTGTCAGCTATGTTGCCTTCCAGGTGCTGTGTTTTCCGTAAATTTGCTGATCAATTTGTAAGTTACCCTGAGGGCACTCTGACATAATCACCAACTATTTCAAAAGATCATTTTCACAGCATTGTAGTTCTAAAATGCATGTTGGTCTCTGCCAAAATAACAGTTTTCATGTTTTTCCATGATTGACTTTATTCACAGCTTTACTATTCCATATCTTTTTGGATAGAGTTATTTAGTCACCATTTGAGAAACATTTTTAAAGTAAAGATCACTGTGTTAGTCAGTGGAGAGACACATTTCTCTATCACTAAGATTGTTACTGCACAAAATTGGGGCTCTCTTGCCTGACGTGCATCAGAAAACCCAATTATTAACAGCATCAGCTTTTGGGAAAAGAAATCAGCTTTATTGCTAGATCCATCTGTGAGGAAACAGGGGCGTATGCTCTCAGATTTGTCTCCCTGATCCAGTGCTTGGGGCACAATTTATGGGCTGAGGGGCAGGGCGGTCTGAGGTGTGGAGGTAGATGATTGGAGGTGAGAAGTGAGGTGATTGATGGTCTGCGCAAGTGTAATCAAGCTTATAGCTCTTCACAGGACACGTGTTCACAAAATGGTGGTGCTAGTGTTATCTGAGGGTGGAGTTTTTAGCTCTTTGACATCAAAAAGGTCACTTATTGGGCATTTGTGCAGGCCCAGTTGATGGGTTGGTGGTCTCAACTGGCCTGAACTGGACAAAGGGTCTCAGTTCCTGAAAAATCACTCTTAATTACTCTGCTGATGAGATGGGGTCAGTTGAACTGGTCTTAGAGGGTCTGTGGTTACAAGACTTTCTGTTGAATTAACTTATCCAGTGATTTTAAAACAAATTTAAAAAAATCCAAACATTCTGCTCTATGCTATCCTTTGAGATTTCTTTATGGCTCAAGAGACTTTTCAAAGAGAATAAAAATATTGCCTAACTACATCAATGCTATATATTCTTATTCTGAATAACTTAGATGATTTCATTTAATTATCTTTCAAAGCCTTTAATCTTGCAAATGGGGAAACACTGGTTTCAAGTCTAGCCAGCTCAGAGTTACTCGCTGGTTCCATGGCAGAGAACAAGCAAGTTCTCCCTCCCGTAGATTGGACCTCCTGGGTGTCTCTTTCCTCTCCATTCTCTCCACATCCATCACCAACACTCTCCAAACCGACCACCATAGCCCTCTACTCTGTCAGTCTCCTCCGCGGTTCCTACTCACCTCCCAACCTCTAACCCGTGGTGTGAACCAGGGGTCTGTGTGTGGACGTCTCTCTTCTATGCTCGTTCCCTGTGGCTCATGGCTTTAAACTATCCTATGTCAACAATGCTCAAATTTAAATTGTCAGCCTGAACTCTTCCCTAAATTTTAGATACAACTATCTTTTTGCCATCTTCACTTAGATATCACTGAGAATTTGAAACTTATGGTATCTAATCCAAACTTCTGATTCTCTCCCCCAAATCAGCTTCTCCTGTAGTCTTTCTTGTCTCAGTAAATGACAACCCCAATCTTCCAGTTGCTCAGGACAAACATTTTAGAGCCATGCCTGACTTTTTCTTTCTCTTCCACTCCACATACACTGAATCAGCAGACATTTTTGGCTCCACCTTTAAAATATACCAAGAATCCATCACTTGGTCCCATTTTCCCTGTTAACTCCTGATCCAAGCCACCATTATTTCCTGCCTGAGCACTGCAGTAGTCTTCTGACTGGTCTCCTTGTTTCTACTTTGGCCCCCTTAGTTTATTGACCCCTTTCCAGGTGAAGTGATCCTTGTCCACCTGTCAGAACATACCACTCCCCACTGCTCCAAACCCTCTAAGGGCTTCTTGTTTCATTCAGAGTAAGAGCCAGAGAACTTGAAATGATTTGGGTCCCCAACCAAATCTCTAAACTCGCCTCCTCCCCGTCTCTAACTCCTTTACTCAGCTCCTTGCTGTCTTTGGAACATAAATGGCAGACTCCTGCCTCAGGGCCTCTGCACTTGCTGTCCCTCCACCTGAGATACTCATCCTTCAGCTATTGACCTTGCTTGCTCAGTCACTTCATCAGCTCTCTACTCAAGAACCATCTTGCCATTGACCTGCTCTCATTCTTTATGTAAAATACCACCTTCCTCCCCATGAAGCTCCCTTTCACTCCTCTTCATCTTTCCTCAAAGCACTTATCACTACCTGACATTATATATTTCTTTGTTTACTTTTTTATTTTTTCATCTCCCCCAACTAGAATGAAAGCTACAAGAGGGCGTGGCATTTGGTTCACTGATGAAAACTTAGACACTAAGACAATTCTTAATAAATATGTGTTGAATGAATTAATGAACAGCTTTAGATTTTAGCTTTTGGGAAAAAGTCCTGAATTGTTCACAGAGTCTAAAGCTTCCTCCGTGGTGGGGCCCCTGCCTATCTCACTGTCACATCACTGTCCCTTTTGCTTTCTGTGCTTGAACCGCATAGGGCTTCTCTAGTTTCCCTGACTGCACGCCATCTTAGAGCCATCGAGATACTGCTTTCTCTGCCTGAAATACACGTCTCTGCCCTTACTAATATTTCAACGTCACTCCCTCAGGGATACCTTTTCTGACGACTCATTCTGGATCAAGTCCTCTTATAAACTCTCAGAGTTGCCTATACTTTTTACTTTGGGTATTTATTTCAATTTGTAACTATATATTTATATTATTATTTGGTTAATGTCATTTTCCTCACAAGGGCCCACTTAGAGTTCATTTTCCATGTCTTTGTATTTCCAGCACTTAGCACAGATTTTTGCATGTAGTAGGTACTTGATAAATATTTTGTTTTTTGAGGAAGATTAGCCCTGAGCTAACATCCGCCACCAATCCTCCTCTTTTTTGCTGAGGAAGACTGGCTTTGAGCTAGCATCCATGCCCATCTTCCTCTACTTTATATATGGGACGCCTACCACAGCATGGCTTAACAAGCAGTGCGTAGGTCTGCACCTGGGATCCGAACCAGTGAACCCCGGGCTGCTGAAGTGGAATGTGCAAACTTACCCGCTGCACCACTGGGCCGGCCCCAATAAACATTTTTTAATGAATGAATTACTAAATGAATGAATAGAACTGAAGAATTCTAGCACCAACCTTACTGTTCCAGCCTGAGCATACTAACACCTAGAGTCTGTTTCTATCTGAAGATACAGAATCAGAATGGAAATATACGTACTTTCCCCCTCACTATTCAAAGATGAATGAGGAGATGGAGGGTGAAGATAGGGCTGTGGGAAGGCAATAAAGACCCTATAAAACCAAAAACAACTTGTTCATAAAATAGGGAAGTTAGACAGTTATCCAGACAAAATAACTAGATGACAGAATTGTTTACTGTGTGGAAATTTTATGTATCATAAGCACCCTAAGAACAGATGTCAGATGGTTTAATTTTCAATTCAGTCCACTTTTTGAAGAGTGGAACTTTGTTCCTTCGGCCAGGTTGCATGGGAGATATTAACCACATAAGCACAACTGAATCTATCTGTGTTATAAAGAAATAGGTGTGACAAAATAATTTATTTGGCCTCATGTAAGTAAAAGAGCATTCAAAACTTTTTGTTTTTGTTTTTTATGTGGGTAGCAGAGCTAGCCGATGCTGAAGCAGAGAGCAGCGTGCAAGTTCATCTATTACCTTCTGTTTTCATTTCAAACAAGAAAGTAGTTTATTTCCCAAAATAAGCAACTGTGTCTTAGTAAGTTAAGTATAGGCCATAGGCAACCAGTAATAAATAAAACTACACTTGCATTCCACAAGGTAATCCTTATACATATAAAACAGCAGGGAGTTCCTCTAAGTCAACATTTTCACATGGAAGCACTTATGATTAGGGATAAAGATAATCTGAATACAGTTTAACAATTTGACAAACATTTATTGTCTACCATGCACCAAGCACTCGTGGAGATAGTGGCCACGAGAGAGGACGGGGCATGGGCTATGTGCTCCAAGTATTTACTGACCAGTGAGGGAGGCAGAAAGGAGATGGATATGCTCCAAATTATAATGCCAAAGCTGAGGGATAAACACTCCATGAGCCATTTAGACTGTGGAATTTATGGATAAACATAAGAATAATTAATGAGTTTGTTGTCTTTTGCTATTTGCTGCAGCTACACTTTATCTGGAATTTCATCTTCAGCTGTAATATCAACAGTGTCTAAGTGTGCCTCTCATTGCATATTTCAGCCCCAGAAATGTTTCTATTGTGGCTGCAACTCTTTACTTCACTAGTGTAAGTTAACATTTCATCCAAATGTAGATATCAAAGCCCTCAATCGTTATTTGTGGGAAAAAAGAAAGAATGAACAAATGAAAGAAAGAAAATCAGAGGGAGGAAACGAGTATGTGCTGACTGTTTTCAAATGTCTTGTAATAAAAACACGTTGTTTCAAAGAAAAAACTGCAATTTTAAAAACAACTCAGAACCAAAACTTATTTAATTTTTAAGAGACTAGAAGATCAAGGTTAACCTATTTATTTGCTAAACTGATTATGATTACATGGTGTGGAATACTGTACTTAAAAAATACAGCAAAGCAGGACACAGTGCTTTTGGGAAATCAAAGGAATTTTTAAAGAAAAATTTTGATTCACTCAAAAATTTCAAGAGACAAAATACATGAAAAGCAAAGTGTGTTCAGCAAGAATTCAGCTGCTATTTAAGACATTTCAATTATTAGGACTGCCTCCTATGTCCTGTCCTGTTTTCACAGACTGAGCCTCAGTAAGTAGGAGGACATTGAGTTCTTTCAATGGAATCATCCTAGCATTTTGTGCCTTCACTCTTATGCCATTGAAATGATATAATTGAATTGTCATTGACATAAATTATGTCAAGGACACAAATTGAATGTCATTGAAAGATTCATAATTATTTTATATATTACTGATAAGTCAGTTCCTAATCTATGACATTCATTCAAACAAATAATTTCATTCAGGCAGGGCTAAAATGATAAACAATATATCACGTCAGTCAAAACAGGAAAATGGATCACCTGCTGTCATTCAGACTGACCGGATGGTACTGCGCCTGGGCCATTCCAGGGAAGGGGTGAGCCGCCTTCCTTTAGTATTGTGCATCAAGGCTGAAGTGACGGGAGAAAGATGACCTAAGAATTTGAAGCACCCCAATCTTTGGAAAATGTATTATTGATGACATGACATGGTCTTCTCCTTTGGAATGCCAATACATCCCAGGTTAAAAGGAGAAATTGTATTTGAAATACAGCAGAAAGAGGTTTGGGCAATGCAAAGTAAGTAACTTTAAATATAATTAGTTTATATGATATTTATATACACATATTTATTTATATGATTTTTATATATATATATATTTTTTTTTTTTTTGCACCAGAAGATTTGCCCTAAGCTAACATCTGTTGTCAATCTTCCTCCTTTTTTCCTCCATTTTCCCTTCCAAAGCCCCAGTACATAGTTGTGTATAGATGTTATGTTCTTCTGGTTCTTCTGTGTGAGCTGCCACCACAGCATGGCTTCTGACAGATGAGTGGTGCAGTTCTGCACCCGGGAACTGAACCCGGCCACGCCAAAATTAACCGCTGGGCCATCAGGGCTGGCTCTATATGTAATTTGTAAATGTCAAAATATTGAGAAGCATTATCTGAGCCCAATTTGTTGATGGTGGAGTAAAGGTAAATGAACTGTGTCAATTGTTATCACCGTTTGGTTTGATTCTCTCAGAATCTGATCATATTGGTCGAAGAGATATTATCCTTATAAGAGTTAATGCAAATCCTTGAAGAATCATATGCACTCAATTAATTTCATTTTAATCTTCCAGAGTCCTTCTTAGAAATTTCCTACTGTCCTGAAGAAAATAATCATTCCAAAATGTGAGAAATGCAAAGATTGCCCTCTCCACCCAAAATGAGATCACAATCGGCAAGAATCAAAGAGCCTTTATTTAATGCTTAGAAGTTGCTCTGCCATATTTTTTTTTCTTACTTAGAGAAGATAGACAACGCTTTTCAGAGGTTGACCGCACATTTTCTAAACTATGTCTAAAAGATTACTTTCTTTTTTAGAGGAGCTTTTGATAAAGGAAGTACTAAAAGAAGAATACCTTTTAGGTGTGTCTCTAAAGAGGTAACTGCTAATTTCAGCTCCGTCTGGAATGACTGATGAATCATGAAAAAACGCCTTGTCCCGGATCTGCATCTGGAAAAGCTCCTCATCTCGAGTGGGTAGCTTCTGAGTCCTTGAGCTGAGTGGTAAGAGCAGCCACAGCAGACACCAGCGGAGAGGCACCATCCTGGGGCAACGGAAACGATGGCTTAGGTTAGTTCTGCAGGCAGACGCTCGGGCAAGTTGCAAACTTTCTAAAGGGTTAACACTGTTTTAGTTTTGACAGAAAGTTAAAGCTGTATTGGGTATTTTGGATACATGCACACGATCTTGAAGTTCAGAGATTCAAAAGCTTCTGAAATGAAAGGACTCTTGATGCATTAACTTCCTTGGGTATTCAGAGAAAAAATTCCCACTTCATTATGGCAGAAGCCAATAAGGTCACTGTAGATATCTGTATACAGATGTCTCAAAGCTTGGGCCATAACATAAGTCACGCACGCCCATTAAGAGCCAGAAAATTACCACTGTACAATTATTTTTATTCTTCCTTGAAATTTGACTGAGGGTTATACATGTATAGAATTATTCTTATTCCTAAAATCAGATTCATAAATCAGAGATTTTTAGAGATTATAAAGAGAGATTTAACTTTCTCATAGGTTGAGTCGTTTGTCTAAAATCACAGGTGAGCTATTTAGCAGTCTAGTTATTCCAGATAACCAGACTCTTCAACACAACATTTACATGTAAACTGTACCATATTAGAAAGCGGGCTTGGATTCCCGCTCTCAGATCAAGTGAGACTGTTGGAAGGTTGTACAGTCAGTCGTCTGTCTTCACCTCCAGCAAGGTTATATATTCACTACTCCAGCAGAGTATTTTCATTGCATTACATTTTGGCGTTTGTCTCTGACTTTCGTCAAAGATGCCATGAGTAATTACGGATCATCCTCTACTGCACATTGCTGGAGGGGTGCTGTCAAGGACATCATCTTCTACACTTTTCTGTGTGCCCAACAGGAAGCCTCAAGTAGGCAAGTTCTTTTCATGTCAAGCGCTAGTGAAAGGCTTTGCTTCCTCTGAGGACTGGGTGCCTTTTTTCCCTCACAGAGAGAACGGTGTAAGAGTTGTTTCCCTTCTCTCTTTGACAACATATATCAAGGAATTCAAGCATTAGGGAAATATAGTGTTTTCACATTTAAGTACTTTAAATAGTGAGAAAGTCATGTGCAAATATTTGTGATAATTTGAAATGAAGTGAACACCAGTTTTATTTCTAAACAGTCATTACTATAGCTATGAGGTCACTTCTACTTAAACCATCATTTGACTTTAATTCTATCTTTCTTTGAGTGCTATCAAAAATAGATTCATACAACTGAAAATATTTTTGAGGGGAATAAGCTTTCCTTATTATTTATTTTTTTTTTTTGGTGAGGAAGATTCGCCCTGAGCTAACATCTATGCGAGTCCTCCCCTACTTTGCATGTGGCATGCCTCCACCGTGTGTAAGTCCACAGCCAGGATCCGACCCTGCGAATCCCAGGCCGCTGAAGTGGAGCACGTGGAACTTTAACCACTGGGCCACAGGGTTGGTCCCAAGCTTTTCTTTCTATGAGAGTGTGAGAAGCAGTTTTTCACAGTGAGCTTAAAAAGTTCATTTAACTTCTTTTTTCAATACTTTGTTTCTATCATGTGTTCCACAGTTTTCCATATAAAATATCTGCAGTAATTGAGAGGACCCGTGGGTAAAACACGGTGCTGAGTTCACTAACTGTATTATTGTACTGAGTCCTCACAATAACTTCGTGAAGCAGGTATGATTCTTATATAAGAACAAACTGGGGCCAGCCTGCTGGCATTGTGGCTGAGTTCACGCACTCCGCTTTGGTGGCCTGGGGTTTGGCGGTTTAGATCCTGGGCGTGGACCTACCCACTGCTCATCAAGCCATGCTGAGGCAGTGTCCCACACAGAAGAACTAGAATGACCTACAACAAGGATTTACAATTATGTACTGGGGCTTTGAGGAGGGGAAAAAAAAAAAGAGGAAGATTGGTAACAGATGTTAGCTGAGGGCCAATCTGCCTCACCAAAAAAAGCCTGCAAAAAAAAAAAAAAAAAAATAGAACAAACCTCCTTTTACATAAAGAGAAAAGATCAATCCAGGTGGATCTGACTGAAGAGCCCAGCAAGCTCTTCTTTCCCATCTCTATTTCTCAATTGTCTCATAGTTGAAGGAAAACTAGACTGAGAGAAGAGAAACTTTACTTTTTGGTTTCAGCTCCTAACTCGATGTGTAATCTTAGGCGATTCACTTAACCACGCTGGACGACAATTTTCTGAAGGGTTTGGATAGATGAGCTCTCAAACTCTCTAAACTCTGAAAACGAGTGATGATTCTGAGACTGACTACTAACTCCTAGCAGGTTAGGAATAAGACCAGGCCTCCTCAGGTTCATTGGATAGTCTGTGCCTCAGATTGCCAGACGACTGTCGAGATGAAATCCCAGGGAAGCTGGGGATGTCGGGGGCTCACGTGAGTTACCAGGAGCAGACAAGGGTTAGATCCACAAAGCATGGCTGGATGGATCAAAACCAGAACTCAGCGAACCTATCTGAAACAAACAGGAACATGGACTAAACCAAATGGGACCTCCACTTGCAGCCTTTGGTCCCTCCCCTCTGATGCCTTTCCTCCTGTAGCCAACAGAAATGGAAAATCTGAGTAGAATTTGATATGCCGCCCCTGTTAAAAAATACTTAATATTTCAGCACAATAAAATATATTCAGTTTACTTTGTAGTAACATCCCTGAATCTTTGCTTCCTGAGAACAGAAGAGGCCAGACAATAAAATATGTCTCTTTAGAGGGGCAGGTCCGGTGACATAGTGGTTAAGTTCACTACGCTTTGCTTTGATGGCCTGGGTTTCACAGGTTTGGATCCCTGGTGTGGACCTAGCACTGCTCATCAAGCCATGCTGTGGCAGCATCCCACATAAAATAGAGGAAGATGGGCACAGATGTTAGCTCAGCAACAATCTTCCTCAAGCAAAAAAGACTGATGTTATCTCAGGGCCAATCTCCCTCACAAAAAAAAAAAAAAGAAAGAAAAAATATGTCTCTTTAGAAGTGGTTAGAATGTGGCTTTCTGCACTCATTAGGAACTGAGAGCAAACATGTCAAGGTGGCAATTGAGTAGGGGATGCTGCGCATAGTTGCCCTAGAAACGCTCAAGGGCAGCCTTACCTCATTAGGCTCCACATTTGCCCCTAAGGCTGTCAATTGCACAGTACCATAAACCACTGAGCAGGACGAGCTGCCAATGCCCCAGGATATTTGGGATATTTAGGTCAGCCCCAGAGTTAGAAAGCTAGCTGGTTATGATTGGTGGGAGTTTTCCCAGCATCCTCAGCTGCCTGTGGGAAGAACTTTCTCTTTATTAAATCAGCTAAAGATAAGAGAGAAATTTTGAGGGGCTGGCCCGGTGGCGCAGTGGTTAAGTTTGCACGTTCCGATTCTCAGCGGCCTAGGGTTCACCGGTTCGGATCCCGGGTGCGGACATGGCACCGCTTGGCATGCCATGCTGTGGTAGGCATCCCATGTATAAAGTAGAGGAAGATGGGCACGATGTTAGCCAGGGCCAGGCTTCCTCAGCGAAAAAGAGGAGGACTGGCAGTAGTTAGCTCAGGGCTAATCTTCCTCAAAAAAAAAAAAAAAAAAGAGAGAGAGAGAAATTTTGAGTTAATAGCAACAACATTAGTAAATTTTGTTGTGTACATGTGGCACGCCAGGCACTCTTCTAGATGCTTTATACGTATTATCTCATGTAATGCTGGCACCAGCCCTAGGAGGGAGGCGTTATTATGTTTCTCATGTCAAAAATGATCAGACCAAGGCTTTGACGGGTAAGATCACATAGTGAAAACAATATGATGTGAGGAACGTGAACCATTTATCATGTGTGACTTTAAATATGTGGTAAACATGAGGATCACATATTCCCCACATCAGCTATGTAGCAATTTAATATTTAGTAAAGTGAACAACTTCAGGTGCTAGGAATATGCAGAGTAAGTGTTGACAGACAATTCTCCACGGGTCTCTGCACTTGGTTTTGCATATTTTGGGAGCAGAGGAACCGACTGCCTTTGTTTCATGTTATCTTTTCAAGGATGTTTGTGTAGTGGACAGCCTTGGAAGACAAAACCTCTGGAGCAAAAAGCCCGCATGATTACTACCCATTAAAAAAGACCTGGGTTCCTTAAGCTCAGGGATCCTCTCTTATGATGAACCCCACTATATGGGCTGGTGCCATCTGGTCCTCTTTGCATTATCTTGTGGGAACTGGGGTCAGGGAGCCAGTGGGAGAAAAGGATGATACTATGGATTCTGCTTTTGCTCTGAGTAATAAAGTCCTTTGTCTCTGACCCAGGGGTCTTGTGACATCTAACATCCAGGAAACTATGTCAGGCTAACTCATTAACTTGCAGGTAGGGTAAAATCTCACACTCTGCACAGTTCTTGACACTAAGCTTTTACTTATTGAATTATTTTACTGGCTTATCCACTTTACTGGCTCAGGTAGGCATTTGTATTTAGATTACCACCAATAGGGAATAGACTCAGCTTCATCTCCTGCTTTCTTTATAAAAAATACTGTATTTCCCCAGCTTAATTTCTACTGCATCACAATTTTTGTTTCTGAAACAATTTTAACCATTGTAATTGCCACATCAATTATGAGCAAAACAGATACTTTTCAGAAAAGTGTTTAAAAATAGTATGATCCCTTTTTTCTCTTCTTTTTATTGTATCTATATGAGAAGATGGATGCTAGCGGAACCTAGTATGGTAATCATTTCACAAGACACGTAAATCAAACCATCATGCTGTACACCTTAAATTTATACAGTGAATATGTCAATTATTTCTCAATAAAACTGAAAAAAAAGTTAGTATAATCCAAAACACAAGACTTTATATTCTGTAGGATTACAGTTTTCAAAATGTTGCCTAATAACATTCATCTGTTTTCAGGGAAAAATGTACTCAGTTATTAGGGACAGTTCATTTGTTCAATCTGAGCAGGCTACAGGCAGAAAATATTTTAACGAGATGTATTTAAAAGGAGCGATAAGGGGCCGGCCTCGTGGCGGAGTGGTTAAAGTTTGGCCCTCTCTGCTTCTGCAGTCTGAGTTTGCAGGTTTGGCTCCCGGGTGTGGACCTCCTCCACTCCCTGGCCATGCTGATGGAGGCATCCCACATGCAAAACATACAGGAGGACTGGCACAGATGTTAGCGCAGGGCTAATCTTCCTCAAGAGAAAAAAGAGGAGGATTGGCAATGGATGTTAGCTCAGGGTGAATCTTCCTCACAAATAAATAAATAAATAAATAAAAATAAAAGGAGCATTGAACATAGCTAATCAAAAACTATTATGCAGACATATTGTGCATATTTTTACAACTTATCTTCACTGATTCAAATTTACAGCTTTAGTTAGACATTGTTTAAAGGGTGGTTTTAAGATTTTACAGATTTTTTTCCCTACCAATAAAATGGTCTCTCTCAGACATTCAGCTTGAGAATTAGTCACTTTAAATAAATAACTGAAAATACATTCTTAAGGATAAGCCTTGGATAAGGCAGTCTATAAGAACAGACTTTTCTTCTAAGATTACAAAAGTGCCCTCTAATGGCATAACTTTTCCTCTCATTTCTTTTTGTTACTTCTAGGTATCCAGAGCTTATCTAGACTTGAAGTTCAAATTAAACAAGATTTTTCAGAATTTCTCTTTCAGCATTATTTCTTTTGTCGTGGGCATCTGATGGATAACCTAGGAAACGTGTCTGTACAAGAAATCTTGCTGTCTTTCTACAATCAAGGATTGGCCTAGTTCCACCAGAAGTAGAAAGTTGCTAGGATGACTCCAAGTCCTTTTATCTTGCTAGGCAGATCAATCACCTCGGCTGCACAATTATTCACAGCCCAGCAAAACAAGATGGTATTATCCTATTACCGAGAAGATTGACTTTGTTTCAAATGAAAAGTTCTGATGAATCAAGAATACGGATGCTAACCGAAAACTCTGATATTGGTTATGTTGTCAGACGCCTTCTTCCTATTTTGCACACACCTTCAGATCCTGCCAAGACAGAAGTGAGAAAAGGAAAAGGACCTAATGATTTGATACACCTCAATCTTTAAGCTTGATTATTAATAATTTAGATTATTGGTGATGTGAGATAGTTTTATCCTTTGGAATGCCAATGTGTCAAAGATTAAAAAGAGAAATTGTTTTTAAAATATAATTGTCCAAAGATTAACCATGTGTTCTGTGCTTACAAAGGTAGAGAGAGGTTTGGGCACTGAAAGGTTAAACACTTTAAATAGAATTATTTTTTATGATACACTCACATCTTTAAGGTCAAACTATTTAGAAACATTATGTGAATTCAGTTAGTTGATATTAGAGTAGGAGTAAATGAGAAATGGTTCTAAAAGAAGGACTTTTTACCTATAAAAATTTATTTTTATAGGGCTGGCCCCGTAGCATAGCAAAGTTTGTGTGCCCTGCTTCAGCGGCCTGGGGTTCACAGGTTCGGATCCCAGGCACAGACCTACACACCGCTTGTCAAGCCATGCTGTGGCAGGTGTCTCACATATAAAATAGAGGAAGATGGGCCCTGATGTTAGCTCAGGGCCCATTTTCCTCAGCAAAAAGAGGAAGATTGGCAGCAGATGTTAGCTCAGGGCTAATCTTCCTCAAAAAAAATTTATTTTTATATTTGCTGCCCCCTCCCTGGTGAGTGGGTAAACACTATAGTTCAGGAAGAGTGGAGAGTGGTTTCCTCTTGAATGTTTTAGGGCTGTGATGACTAAGGCTGCGTCTCCCACTCGTCTCTTTCACCTTCTCTGCTGGGCTCTCTGCTCCCTCACCCCACAGAGAGGCGTGGGGGAGTATGGACTGCAGGGAATGAATTGAAGACTGGTTTTAAAGAAAATGCCAATGAAGAAAAATGAAGCATTTTTATTGTTCCATTAGGGGTAGGGAGTAGAGCAGACGATAAATAACTGAAAACAGACAAATAATTCTAAGACTTTATTTTCAGCACTGATTTCAATTTTTTATTCTATGAAGCCTTTTATGTACTTAAATGGTCAAACTGACTAGTATATCCTCTTCCTACAAACTTGAAATGCTTGAGAACAGTTAAATGGTCAAATGGTAAGGGAAAAAAAAGAAAGAAAAATGAAAGAGAGCTTGAATAATTTACCAATGTATCAACTAAACACACAGGATGACTAGTATCACCACAAAAACGGTATGCCTCAGAGCAAATAAAACTTGGCGTGGGATGTCTGCAGAAGCTCCCTGCTGTCATTTTGCAAAATTTACCTTCAATTACATAAGATCAGTTAGTCAGTTTACTATCTCGGTTAAACCACTGGTTCACTTAGTGAAAACAAAACCTTATTGAAATTGTGTAAACTGATAATAAGTAAATAAATTTGGTTAACTTTTCGCTACTTTAAAAAGTATATTAAATGGCTTTAACCACAAACCCTAATTGAGAATCTTGTCTTAAAAGTAAGGGACTATTTCAAACCACTAATAAGCTTGCCTTTAAGATTTATAGACTGCTCTTTAGTTATATTCTCTCACTAATGTAAGAAATTTGCAAATCTGGTAAAGAAAAAGTGCTTTCAGGTTTTTGTGTAACTGTCCCAGGCTTTCTGAATAGAAGGTGTCACATAAATTAAGGGCATTGTGACCTCTCTCAGCACTCCAGATCCATCAGAACAGCAACCCACAGCTCTGCCGACCTGTGAGTAACATGAGCAAAGCAAATCCTCCATTGCTCCACCGCCAACCACCAAGGTCTCGCAAGTTCCTCGCAGAAACATGTGGATGTATTTGCAAAATATGTCATCAAGCTCTTATAGACATTACATGTTATAAATCTTAATAAGATCAGATTCATCAGTACAAATATGCCACACAAAGTATACAATTAAAAAGGCTCATAGTGTCATTAAGAGTCACTTAAAAAGTATCAAATGCGCCCAATCCCGTGGAGGCCACGGACATGAAATAAATTTACCAGACCCCAGAGAAGGATGGGCATTCTGAATTTACTTGAGGCAAATGCATCTGGAATAAATGAAACCTAATGTTTAATTACAGAGAGTGGAAAGTGCATGATTATAATTTAGGGCGGATAATTCCAAGGAATGGTCTGCCACAGATTATTTTCTTTTTCTTTTTAAATGCAAATATTTAGGCTTTTAACTTCTATTTTTATACTCGAGGGCATTTGTTTTTGTGTGACTCATCCATGCCACATCTGATAATAAATCTGAAGCATCTGATCTAGCTGTAAAGAAAAAAATGCACCTTTGGTCGGGGGAATGGCCCGGTATCTGCCATGAATGCCTAATGTGGACGTACAGATTCTTTCAAGGCAGAAACTTTGCAATAAAAAAGCTGATCTTCCAGAAGCTGTTTTGTTCTGTTGTCCTTTGCAACAATGAAAATGTTACCTGAAATTAGTTGGTCATTCTTATAAATATAGAAATACCCTCTGCTGTGGCTGAAAATTTGAGGGAAATAGAGCATGTTGTGGTTTGGTATGTTTCCACATTTTCAAAGGGTGAAATAAGGCAAGGGAGGTGAAGCACTCCTGGTCTGCCCAAAGGAGTCGTCGCTGGCATGGGCTAGGTATATCTTGTTCTGAAGTAACTGTGGAGTGCCTGAGATATGCTGACTCCTACAGCCCAACAAAGAGGAGCCAGAATGAGGCACAGAATCCACGAGCTAAACCTCTTTAAGTGCAGGCTGTCATTACATAGTGGAATGATTATTAAGGGTTTTGGAGTTCATTATGTCAATAATCTATGGATTAGGGACCTTCACATGCATTTCAACTACGATTCCAACCTCCCCTACCACTTCTCTAAATGATTGCCAACTTTCACTCTGGAAGGAAATTAAATTAGTAAGAAAAAGCAATGTAAAATTAAAACATGCCAAAGATTGGAATAAAGTTTCCATTCTGTCATCCCCTCCTCTTTGATCCTCATGGTGTGCAGTTCATAGCAGGGCCAAGGCCAGGGCATTCTAGTTTTAAAAGATGGCCAAGCCTACAGAATAAGAACAGCTTGAAAGAGGATCAGATTTTAAAGTAAGTAACCCCATATTCCCACCATCACTAATGCCAATAAAAAGAATAATGAACAATAGAAATGGCCAAAATAAATGTACCATAGATAGGAGGATTCTCTGATCCAGGAAGCCAGATCATTTCACTAAAGAAACGAGTAGATCTCCTAAAATGCATCTGATAGGTGATTAGAAGATATGTAAATTCAAAAGCAATTTAGAAGACAATGCAAAGTAAAACTGGAACAAAATACTGAATATCTTCCCCCTATCAAAATTTCCTGCGTGTGTGCAATTGAGATAGCTGGGATAATTCCCACTATCTTCGGAGAAGCTAATGATTCCTGGAATAACGAAAGCCCCTAAGGGAGGAATAATATGCTTGGTTGCTTTTCTTACTTTAGTTTGGCAGCTAAGCCTTATTTCCTGTTGATCTGCAACAAAATGAAAATGACTTCCTGTGCAACGTTCCCCAAAGCAGTTAACAAACTGCACACCCCATCCTCCACTGAAATTTAGCTAAGATGGGACATGGCAGCATGCCAGGAGCATCGAGCAACAGTATGCATCAGCCTAGAAGACGAGACATAAATTGTCATGGTCAACAAATACGGAATCCCTGCTGTGGGTAACATCCTAAAAATAAACAAAGCACAAAGATATTTCATATGGACCCATACTGTTCCGCTGTTTACAATCAAGTTGAGTGGATATTAATTAAGCATAAAAGTACCCTGCAATGGAAGGTAACATACCAGGAGTAAAACAGCGTCTCAGATAATCACTGCTTAACGGAGTTGGCGTGAAGGCTCACCAAGAGCTGGTGGAGACAGAGCAAGGCTCAGAGAGGAAGTAGGATAAGGGGAGAAGAAAGAACTGGACCTGGGGAAGGGAGATGGAGGTGGGGAGATCAGGAGCTGAGGCACAGAAGTAGAAATGCCTCAGTGGATGTTAAACAAACGTTAACTGAGCACTTTCTATGTGCTAGACCCTGAAGGATGTGCCAGTAACACAAGACATCCTCTCTCCTTGAGCTATGTATGGTCTAGCAAGAAGGGAGGAAGAAAATATTCTCACACAGGGATAAAGAGAGATCAGCAGGGAACTAATTGTGAAGGGTCATAGAAGCAACATCTACCTTTATAAAGGATGGGAAAACAGAAAGCTGAAAGATAACTGCTTAACGGTTTACAACCTGTTTCCGAGCAACTGCTGGAATCCCTGGGGAGGGTTCTAAGAGGGCCGCTGAAGTTTCACATCATGTCCTCAGACCACTGGGGAAGACTACGGAGGCAAGAACAAGTCTTTCCTCAAAACGAGCTACTTTTTCAAAGATCACTACTTGCACTACTTTTCTTTTCCACACAGAATTTCCCTCCCCTGCTGCCCCCAAGGTTGGGAAGCAGCTTCAGCGGAAGGATCACAGACTGAGAGTCGCAGACCCCCGCTGTAGGCAGGAGACCCATCCCTGTGGACCGCTCCTCGGCCCAGGTGTTCTCCACGGGACCCTGCACGTGTGAACCACGGAGAGTCTCGGCTCAGCTCACTGTATCTCATATGAAAGCTGGCAGCTAAGACAAAAGAAGTTTCTCACGGATGCACAGCACAACTAGGCTTCCTCCGCACCTAATTCTAAGACAAGAAAGAAGAGGCTAAGGACAGGTGTGAAGAAAAACCTACTTTTATGGAAACATGTCTACTTATTTCACGTTTAATAGTTACTGTTGTCAGTTAACCTTGGGAGAAGGTTTGCCTCAACTGTGGTAGCTAGCACAGAAGAATATTCATGTGAATTTCTGTTAGCGAGTAAACTCAATTCTGATTCCCTTGGAAATAATCATTAAGACACCAGAAGTGAGTTGTTGTAGTCTTAATGCAGGTTAAACCTATAGTTTGTCAATCATAGATTTAATATTTTTACAGTTATTTTAGCCAAGAAGGGAACTTTTCAGTAAGATACTCCATAGATTTGCTAAGATACGAAAAACTAAATATGGTCAAAAGAACTAAAGATCAAGAGAATAAGAATTTTCCAAGTACTGACTCCGTACTCTGAACTGAACTGGGTGATCTGAGGGCTCAAATGAAATATCCCAGTTATTTAAAATCTACTTATAAAAACAAAGCTTACATACTTGGGCAACAGAGCTCAATAATGTCAGTACCTTCACTATTTTTTTACTCAACATATATGTAATGAGTCCTTGGAACATGCCAGCACTTTCTAGGGACAGTGATGCTGTCAGGAAGCCATGTTGGAGTGGGGGGATAGTGCGTGCCCAGATACAGAAATAAGAAAACATGACTGGCTGGGTATTCATTGCTATGCAGAGAATTAAAATAGGCCTGTGTGAGAGAGAGTGTGGTGAGGCACAGTTTAGAGAAGGTTTCTTGGAGGAAACGATATTACTCTGAGATGTGAACGAGAGGAAGCTGGCGAAACAAATGTCAGGAGAAAGAACGTTCCAGGTAGAGAAACAGCTGGTGCAAAGGCCCTAAGGTGGCACTAGGCTTGGGGTATTGATGAAAGGAAAGGATATCAAGGTGGAACGGAGAGCGTAAAGGGGAGCGTGAAGGCAAAGGGCAGATCACATACAGATCTGCAACCATATTAAGGAGCTCGGACTTTATTCTGAGTGTGATGCAAAGTCCTATAAGCAGGCCAGGCCCAGGATTTGATCTATGTTTTTAGGGATAACTCTGCCTGTGGTGTAGAAAATGGATTTTAGGGAGGGGATAATTACAAAAACAAAAAATGATCTCATCTTTGCAAAAACAAAAAGATCAGAGGAAGGCTACTGCAGTCCTGCACGGTAGACATGACGGTGGCTTAGACTTTGTGGAGGAGATGGAGGGCAAGGGAGAGGTTGGGGATATGTTTTACACACAAGGCCACCAGAATGTGCAGGTGAGTCGGAGGTAGGAAGTTAGGAAAAGAGAGCAACCCGTGTTCCTGTAGTCCTTGATTATAAGAACACAGGTACAATAAAATGATAAAATATAAGTAATGACAAGATGGAAGAAATCAGAGAGAAATGAATCAGTCAAGCAGAATTTCCAAGTGGCATCAAATAATTTAAGAATTGCTGGCTGTCTTAGATGCAATTTTTAAAAGCTAATTCTTATATGAGATATGTTATTAGAAAAAGAGGAGAGGGGCTGGCCCAGTGGTGCAGCGGTTAAGGTCGCACATTCCGCTTCTTGAAGGCCCGGGGTCTGCTGGTTCGGATCCCGGGTGCGGACATGGCACTGCTTGGCAAAAGCCATGCTGTGGTAGGTGTCCCACGTATAAAGTAGAGGAAGATGGGCACGGATGTTAGCTCAGGGCCGATCTTCCTCAGCAAAAAGAGGAGGATTGGCAGTAGTTAGCTCAGGGCTAATCTTCCTCTAAAGAAAAAAAAAAAGAAAACAAAAGAAAAAAGAGGAGAAAAGAAGATGTCATCTTTATATTAAGCAAACGTAGAGGAGCACAGGCCAGGGTAGCAAGTGCGAGATGAATGGGTAGAAAGACCAGAAGTGTTGATTTCAGTCATCATGGTGGGAAATGGAATCTGCTGGATATAGGGAAGGTGGACAAATACTATTGTATACACACACACCAGTAGTTGTTTATTTGAACTTATAGTTCAAGTGAAGGGATGCATAATATTTGAGGCTGACTAATTTGTCACAGTACACCGAAGAGGAAGCAGTCCAAGGCCATATTTTAGTTCTGGTAAGGGGCTGTTTATGATAAGTGAGCAGGAAGCTAAGAGAGCCAGGAATGGAAGTTTTGAAGGAACTCTCATAAGAAAACATTGCAATTTGGCCCAAGAGACCAAACTTCTTCATAAGCTGTGTCCAAATGGAGAGGCTGCGAACCCACCGCCTTCTATCATACAAGGGATGCTGCCAGCACTTCTCGGGCGGCCAGCACCATTGGGAGAGGAACCTTAAAGGCAGTGAGATCATATGAGAATAAGGTGGACTACACAGTGGAGGCAGGGAAGAGGCAAGAGGTGAGCTCAGTGACATGGAGTCTGGAGAAAGTAAAGAGGTGAGTGGCGAGGTCACAGGACAGACGCCAAGCTTTGAAGTCAAATACTCTAAAGGAGAAAAATCAGCCATCTTTTCAGACATTTTGTAACACACATATTAAGTGTTCATTAAATTCTTATTGACCAATGGACCAAAGTGAATAACCACTCTATCTTCTGAATCGAGATCATTACTCGTTTTGTTCGTTAGTGACAGCAAGGATAAAACTAAGACTAAACCAAAATACTGGAGCAGGAACAAAAGATTCTAAAACAATCAATCTCTTCACACATCCATCAGCAACAACCTTTAGTTTTTATATGCTCCCCATCCATCTCACAGAGTACATCCCAGTTTCTCAAGGATCTTTAGAATTCAAAGGCTTTTTTAGTTCTATTCACCATACTAACAAAACCAGGTATCTAAATTATTCAAGTTCAAAGATATTCCTGTTCTTATGACAAACCTGGTTTTAAAAATTGCTTTGGTAATTCTGCCAACTGTGTCTGCTAAACACATAGCTGCTTCTTCCCTAAGGTTCTGATCAAAGAAATCTTTTATAACCCAGCTTCTAGTGATGTAAGAAAAGGTGATACCCATCGACAAGGCAGTGACAACAGAAACTTTCTGAAAAGAGCAGGCATGATGGAACTACAGAGTTCACTGGCTGATTCAACAAACATTTACTGGGCACTTTCTCAGTGCTGCGCACTGCCTGAGATCCTGGAGATACAGCAATGGACGAGGCGTGTGATGATCTTGTGCTGGCAGAGCTTACACTGTGGTGGGTGAGAGAGATGACGAACAAGTTAACAACTACATATGATGATTCCAGAGAGCAGAAGCGCTATGAAGAAAATGAAACAGGCGAAGAGGCTGGAAGGGCCCTATGGCGGGGGGAAGGTCGGGGCTATGGAGGCTAGTAATGTGTTGAGGCTGAGTGGTTTCTGAGGAAATGACATTTCAGCGAGAACTTGAATGGAGAGGAGTAAGCCATGGAGAGATGCAGAGTGTTGGGACTGGAAGGGACTTTTTACGGAGTGGAAACTGAGGACAGACCCATGGAAAGGACCTATTTAGTCAACTGGGCTTCATATCAGGAATCGGCCTCATCTCTGCCTTAACTGCAACTCTCAGCCACCAAGACGGACACACTGGCAAGCCCTCGGTACTGGAAGACAGACACTGACTCACTGAGGCCGCGACAGTCACATCAGGTAAGGAACAACAGACCAGTGTTAAACCCAGGGGTGCTGGGATGGGCGGTGACACCAGATGTCTTAAGGCCCATTATCAGATGGAAGAGGGATCAGAAGCGCTCTGGCCAGCCCAGAGCCAGCGGCCGGCAAGGCATCACGGGGAAGGAGAAGGAGACTGGAGCTCAGTGAAACCAAGACTTGGCTGACAAAGCCATTAAACTGAAAAGAGCAGTTTAAAGAGTAGGAGGTGTCCTGACAGAGGAAGGATGCTTCCTGACTTTCCGGAGGGAGCTACCAAAAAAAAAAAGAGTGCTGTAAAATCTCCGGGGAGAGTCTTAATAGGATTGCAGGAGTGTGGTGTTTACTTAGATGGCTTGTTATCTGAGCTCTCTCTGCACACCGGCAGTAAGTGAACTGTGTTTATTAAGGGCCTATTGCAAGGCCCCGGGGGACCTCTGATAAGGCGGAATCACAATCCTCCGGTGAAACCAGACTCTTTGATTCTTAGGGTACTTTCTTATCTCACCTGAATTATAGCTATTTTTATATTTTTTCTTGTCCTTAAGAAAAAAAGGCTCTTCACGAGGCTTACATAATATGAGTTTATTCAAGCAGGTGCCCATTAGACAAAAATGACTTTTTACTCATCTTTATATCCTCTACATAGACTCTTTTAGTTCCTGCACAAAGCAGGCACTAAATAAATACATGCTTAATTCTATTGCATTCAAGAAGCTTACAGCAGAGAATAAGGTAATTGGAAATCCCTCCCATCAGAAAATCCTAAAATGTTGAGGCTATGTAAGGAAGTTGGGGGTAGTTGTTTTCTAAAGCGTCAAGACAGATCCTTAACTCCAAACCCATTTTTCCCGTGCCCAGACATTACCCCCCAATGGCATGAACCGGCTCAGCATGGGCCTCGCCAGGCCAGACTCAGAGTCAGGCTGGAATTTGAATCTGAGCCCCATTCCTTCCTCTGCCAGAATTCCTCTGTATCGTTGTGACTGAGGGCAGGTCATGTAACTATAACCGCTCTGAGCCTCGCTTTCCATGTCTGTTGACTGAAAGGGAACAGCAGTTCCTGACAAGGCTGCTGAAGGGTTGCTTGAGATGCTGCATGAAAACCAGTACACATTAGGGGCCAGCCTGGTGGCGTAGTGGTTAAATTTGCATGCTCTGCTTCAGCGGCCCAGGGTTTGCGGGTTTGGATCCCAGGCACAGACCTACACACTGCTCATCAAGCCATACTGTGGCAGCATCCCCCATACAAAATAGAGGAAGATCAGCACAGATGTTAGCTCAGCAACAATCTTCCTGAAGCAAAAAGGGGAAAGTTGGCAATAGATGTTAGCTCACGGCCAGTCTTCCTCACCATAAAAAAAAAAAATCAGTACATGTTCATATTACCTCAGCAGCACAGTCCTGCCAGTTACTAAACTAGGAACCTCAATGTTACCTGATTTCCCACTCCCTATGTCCTGCTAACCATCAAGTTCTGCCAATCAACCTGCTGCATATTCTCTCAGATTCGCTCTCTCTTCTCAGTCCAAACAGCCAATGCCTCAAATTCTCCACTTACTGCATCTCACCTAACTGCTCACACCCATTTCCCGCATCTCTCTTCAATCATTTTGAACAGAACTGACACTGTTACCTTTATAGACAAAAATTGGTTTCACTCTTCTGCTAAAAAAAAGGAGTCAAGTGGCTTCGCACAATCTAGAGGTTCTGAAGCCCAGGACACTCTAGGTCCTTTACCCTCCAGCCGCTACTCACTCTACCAAACCCATTGCCTACAACTTCCCCCACTTGGTGTCACGTTGCCAGCACCGCTTCCAGGCCTCGGCAGAGGCCACCTCCTCGGGTAGGATGCCTTTGCCGCTTCTCTGGGTAGCAAACTCCTACTTAGTCTTCAAAACTCAAGCATCAATAACCACAGGGAAATCTAGTTGTACACTTTCCTATGCTCATACTTCTATTGCAGACCATTTTAAATTCTGTTTGTACATATTCTCGAGATCTCCAGGGTAGAAAGGAAATCCTCTTTATCTCTACAACGGTTATAAAGCTGACCACAGCGCCCAAAACCAAGCCGATGCTCATGACATTTTGTGGGTGTGTAATGAATGAATGAAAATGAAAATAATAAAGTTCACTATTGTTGCTGATTCATGGAATTTGTCTCATAAGAGATAATATAAGCTAAATAGGAAATAAGTTATAGAAGCTTCTGATAATTTGAGAGGTGCTAAACTTACAACAGGTTATTGTGTGAAACTCAAAAAAGTGGGACAGTATATCTTTAGTCTTTCGAGGTGAACATCATGGACATCTGCTGGCATGGCTGCCGTAAATAGACAGGGTGTGCTGGATGGCCCAGGGGCCTGGTACAAGGACGCATCTTTTCTGTTCTTAAGAACCCAAAAATGTCCTGGTAAGAAGGACACAGCACATTACTCAGGAGGGCCTCTTTCCTCTGGAAACATGTGGAATCAGTTTGGTTGGGATACATTCTGATCTGAGAAGAGGAATGGTACAGACCCTTGCTTCTCAAACCTTAATAATGTGCACACGAATCACCCAGCTTTCCTGCTGAAACGCAGGTGCTGATTCAGTAGGTCTGGAGCGGCCCCGAGGCTCGTCCCGTCTAACAAGCTCCGGGAGATGTGGCTGCTGACAGTTCACACGCTGCACTTTGAGCAACTCTGCCTCTCCCAGTCCTATGGCCTGTCAGTGGCGACAGCAGCACTCCCATTTTCATCTCTGGGATTCTCACTGTATGAACTTTCTGACTTCTAATTTTCATTCATTACGAAAGTTTACTATTTTAAACATCTATTTAGGGAGAAGCATGGATGAAATACAGATTGTCCATATCTTTTCTTCCTTTTACTTTGGGAGCTATTACTATATCCACATGATTTCACAGCTTTCTCTCTTCTGTACTTTCTTTGTATAAAAAAAAAATGCCACGGGGACTATGTCTATGTTTATCTTAAAGCCTGGTAATAGACTCGTGGAACTTTAGGAGATTGTGACAAAATTCAAAGTTACACCAAAGTTTCTAATTTGTTCATATACTTAATAGAGTTTGTGTACTAACAAGTAAGATGCTATCAAGAAGAAATCGTTCAGGGGCTGGCCCAGTGTCACGTTCTGCTTCTAGGCGGCCCGGGTTTCGACGGTTTGGATCCTGGGTGTGGACATGGCACTGCTTGGCAAAAGCCATGCTGTGGTAGGTGTCCCACATATAAAGTAGAGGAAGATGGGCATGGATGTTAGCTCAGGGCAAGCCTTCCTCAGCAAAAAAAAGAGGAGGATTGGCAGTAGTTAGCTCAGGGCTAATCCTCCCCCCCCCGCCCCCAAAAAAAAGAAGAAGAAGAAATCGTTCATTATTACCATAGAATAACAAATATCACAGACTAAAGAAGTAGCATTGATTCCACGGGCCCAATCCCATGTTTTCCCAAATATCTGATGGTCCTGAAGCTTCACCCCCCTCATCTCCCCCTGGCAGTTATTTGATATGACAGCATTAAAGCCTATCTCCTCTCGCAGAGGATTTGAGGTGGCCTCCAGTACCAGGCACACAACAAAACCAAAACAGTAATTTAAAAATAATTAGAACGGGATAAAATAATCCAAAGATGGATGAGTGAGGTAGATGTACCAGGGACCTTAAATAGTTAAAAGTCCTAAATTCTTCTTATTTCTAGAGAGAAGAAAAAAAAGGGGGGAGAGGAGTAAGAAATTGTCTTGTTCTTGTAAAAAGAAATAAGGTAAAGTAACGTTTTCATATCTGTATTTCTTCCACCATCCCTCTTACAAAATTCAAGGCCAATGAGCGTGGATTTTGAACATGGGAACTTAGAGGAGCCGCGTCTGGAGAGAGGAGATAATATTCTCCAAGGACACTGGCTCCTGACAATCTGGTCTTTGAGAGAACCTAGTAGAAAGGATGGTTAATATATCACTTCCTTTTCTTTCTCAGTCTCGATCTCTCTTCTATCTCATGTCTCAATGTCTCAGGTGAGCTCTTCCCACATCCTGGGTTCCTGTCAATACAAGACTGGATTTTCCTACAAATACTGGAATTTAACTTTTGGCCTGTTCTTTACTCTTTCCCATCCCCCACTGTTGTGGAATTTTTATGTCTCTATGCATATATTTTTTCATTCATTCATTCATTCATTCATTCAAGTTTTGGGACAGTTAAAAGGTTGCCAAACTAAAACAGCAAACGCTCACTGGACTTAGTGCCAGAAGATTTAGGCTGAGGAAGTTCTGACTGAACCGTGATTGGCTTTTGTACTTTGAGCAAGTCTCCTAATCTCTTTGAGTCTCTCTCTGTGTCCTCATCTATGAAATGAAGACAATTATTCCTAGGACTGTTATGAGATTAAAAATAGTGGATGTGAACGTTCTTTTAAAAGTAAAAAAGGTTCTATTTATCTACAACTAGTATAAACCAGCTTCTCAAAGTAGTTGCAAAATTTTTATTCCACAATAAAAGACACGTTTTGAGTTGCTCTTAAAACAGGGATATGACAAGGAGTTTCAGCATCAGATTATTCTATTTACTTAATCTGTCAGGTAAAAGGTCAGGTTCCTATTTAATCAAAGACCGCCTAGAAACACAGAGGAAAGGCCAAGATGTTGGGTTTTTAAAAATAATCAAAGAAACAATGGGCAACTCTTAATTTTCTTTTCGTTAGCCTTGATACACCATAGCTGAGGCCATCACTATTATTTAGTAAACAAAGCTGGATTAAAACTGGTTCAGGCTTTTTAGGCACGAGGTCCAGCAGAGGATGGGAGGTGCACGTGTTGAGATTAGAGAGTGGAGGATTAGGCTCCGTGCCTGGGATGTTCTGCATTATTATTTCTGGATTAAGAGATGATTAAAGAACAAGACACTCAAAAGGCAGACGATGCGGACAGACTCCACAGTCACTTTTAATGAAGAGTTTATAGCAAATTATGATGAAATAATACAAGCATATAAGCCTACAACAATTAGGGAGATGACAAACCACAAAATGCTGACCCAAAATGGGAATTCAGACACAATCATTTCATCCCTTTCCCCCCAAAGAAAGTAAGATATAGAGTTAGGTATGGTTTTTCTTTTTTTTAATTTTTTTTTTTTTAAAGAGTGGCACCTGCGCTAACATCTGTTGCCAATCTTCTTTTTCTTTTTTTTCTCCTTCCCCCCAAGGCCCCCCAGTATATAGTTGTATATTCTAGTTGTGAGTACCTCTGGTTGTGCTATGTGGGAATGCCACCTGAGCGTGGCCTGACAAGTGGTGCCATGTCTGCGCCCAGGATCCGAACCGGCGAAACCCTGGGCTCCCAAAGCAGAGCACACAAACTTCACCACTCGGCCTCGGGGCGGGCCCCTAAATTGTTTTTTAAGAGAAGCATTAAGGAGAGCTTCAGCTGGTGAGCGTTGGAGGTCAGCAATGTTCAGTGGACCCTACACACGATAGAGTCTGCCAAGAGAAAAAGATGTTTCGAGACTAACTCTTTGTTGTCACTGCTTTGTAAGTGTGAATAAATTCTAACTGATATTTTTTAATTATAGGCTGAATTTCGTGGCTGAAGTTTTAATATATGTGTGTGTAGGTATAAATACTTTCACTGTCTGAACTGAGAAATACTCGTTATGTCTTAAAGGGTTTTAAACTGTTAGAATATTTGGAATATCCTATCATAAGTGTCTATAACAGCGCTCATTTCCCCATTGAGTACAGTTTCACCCAGTTTTTTGGAAAAAATCTTAGAACTGATCTAACTTCAAATCCTACCTCTCAAAAATGCCACATTATTAATGGAATAACTGTAGAACTGAATTACTATTAATTACTACTAATTTAAAAAGAGATGCCGTGGCATATTGATTTTTCAGCGTTGTACCTACCATACATAATTGGGATACGTTTCAATATCATGGGTCATCTGTCTCTCATCAACTGATAACTCATTTTTCTAATCCTTAATTTTCGTATCAGACTCTACTTACTGAATAAAATGTTTTATTATTTCCTTTTCCAGGCAACTTGTCTCCAAAGTATGTTAAAGAGTTTGTCTATTACACACGCGCGCACACACACACACATATCAGACTCAATAAAGAGTATATTGTGGGGCATTTTTAAACCTGTGTTTGAATGGCTGGTCAGCTGGACTAATTAAGAGGAGGGTTGAAGAAAGGAAAAGAAATTTGCTTTCAAGAGTTGATTCCATGGCTAAAGGCAGAATTAATAAAGCAAAGAGATAAACTAGCTGCCTTTTGTGATTGGAGTGAATCTGTGCAAATGGTGGTTGGTGGTTGGGGGTGTGGGGGAGGTTTACACCAGAACTTACATATATTCAGAAATTGACACCCCACTTCACTTTCAACAATTTTCCCTATTAAAAAAGCCTTTAATTTTCTAGAAGGACAGGTGTGGGGCATTATACACCTATATATCACAGCTAGCCCTTTGTCTTATTTTGAACCATAATATTTTTACTCTCAGAAACAAATTGTTTCGGCATGACCTTAAACACTGATTTTAAAGTCAAAAAATGTAATCATTTTTTCCTAGAAAATTCCCTAATAAGTTAACTATTACCAAAACAAACAAACATTTAATACAGAAGCAGCCTATGATTAAGTTCTTGGGGATTTAGACTAAATTAATGATATTTTTGAATCATTAAATTGTAAAAAAGTTCTAAGCAAACTGCATTCTTTCAAATTAGTTTGGCAATTAATCTCAATTTAAAAAATTTTAGATATTTCCATCAATTTTGCTTCCAAAACCAAAGAGTTGTCACTTTATTTTAAAAGTTTGTGAGTTTAGGTAAGTCTCTTAACTGAAACTGAGTCTCAGATTTCTTGGAGTAGGAAGATATAATATCTTCCTCTCTGGGTTCCTGTGAAGATTAAGGAAAACGATGGACGTGTTAGTATCTTGTAAACAATCCAAGGCTACACAAAGTTCAAGATTATTAATAAATAGAATCATTTCCATCCACACTGTGAAATTCAAACTTTAACATAAGTTAAATTCAACTTTAACATGTTAATAACTGACAGCCTTATGGAAAAACAAAATTTCAAATAAAAAATTCAAAATGTGGGGCCAGCCCAGTGGCGCAGCAGTTAAGTTTGCACATTCTGCTTCAGTGGCCCGGAGTTCACTGGTTCAGATCCCAGGTGCAGAGGTGAGCACCGCTTGGCAAGCCATGCTGTGGCAGGCGTCCCACATATAAAGTAGAGGAAGACGGGCACGGATGTTAGCTCAGGGCCAGTCTTCCTCAGCAAAAAGAGGAGAATTGGCAGCAGATGTTAGCTCAGGGCTAATCTTCCTCAAAAAAAAAAAAATTCAAAATGTAACACAATATACATTTTTACGAGAGCTTAAGAAGGTTGGATAACTTTTTTTAACTCTTAGAATCCTGAAGTTTCCAGAACATAATAAAATATAATATCTATTTATTGGTAGCAGAAGAATTATGAAATGTTTATACAAATAACTAAGACATCTTGAAGATACTGGTGACTAATTTATTTGAGGGATCTTTCAGCTTCATATTCACCTCCTTTCAAGACCTCTGGCCCTGTAATGTGTTGTCTCCAAATCTCTTAGAATTGCGATTAAAATATATATATTTCATATACATAAAATAACAAAGCACTCTATACTGGGACCAGTATCATAGTTCATTATAGCGGATGAAATTGTACATTTCAAATCTTTTCCTGGTTAATTTGTGGGCAGGGCTGACTTCTTGTCAGAGCTGATTAGAATGTCATTGTTTTCACTTTGTATTATTTTTACTTCATAGAAGCTGTCACCTGTGCCATTTTTTTCTTTTTTTCATTCTTTTTCTTTATTTATTTTTTGCTGAGGAAGATTAGCCCTGAGCTAACATCTGTGCCAATCTGCCTCTATTTTATATGTGGGTTGCTGCCACAGCATGGCTAATGACTGGTGTAGGTCTGCACCAGGGATATGAACCCATGAACCTGGGCTGCCAAAGTGGAGCATGCTGAACTTAACCACTACACCATGGGGCCAGCCCCCACCTATGCCATTTGTTATTGTTCAATGATCATGTGATATGCTGAGTAAGAGTGCCTTTGTCAATAGATACATTAAAAATATTAACAAAACTTCTTTGCCTTCTTTATATATGAGAGTAAATATAAATAGACCTCCTGATATTTTCTCCTTTCATCATAATAAGACATCTTGTGCACCATAATCAGGCAAAGAGGACACTCCTTCCTAGAGACCTCTGCTTTACTTGATTGACACTATCAGAAGCTGGGTACTTGTTCAGCATGATTTTAGAGGCAATGGGAAACTTCCATCTCAATTGTTTAAAAGAGTATCCTGCATCTTTTGTTTCACTTAAAAGACAAGTTTTTAAAGACAAATACTCACTGGACCTCGTTCTTGCAAAGGTAATCTCGAATGTCCTTTCCAAGTCCTCGACATCAAGATTCTATGTCATAAATTCACACCAAGATAGAAGGAAGGTGAGTTACATAATTTGTGGGGCCCAGTGTAAAATGAAAATTTGTGAGGTCCCAGTGCTAGGTCTCTTGTTCAAAAATTAAGAATTTCAAGATGGCGGCACCAGAGCAGTCAACTAAGCACAGGGCCCTGCTACAGGCAGCCCATGAAGCTGGCTCTGGGTATAATTTATAGCAGAGAATAGGAAACCGAGAGTCAGTTATCAGAGGAAGAGAATAAAGAGCAGGCATATACTAAAGGTAGGCTGCCCAAAGAAGGAGAGGCTACGAGATCCAAAGATACAGATCACCCCTTTCTAAAATTCGGTCTTAAGCCAGGCTCCTTCCAATCTGGCTTTATCTAGCTACTAACATCTTTGAAAGATATTAGGTGATATCAGCTTACCCTGTTTCCCATCCCAGGAGTACTTTTATATTTATAGGGGACACTGAAAAATGAAATTAAAGATGAAGAACCATATTTTTGCAGGTAGTGTTTTAGTATCTTGAGAGGCCTTGGCAAGAAGTGGAGGTAGGGTGGCTTCCCCAGTACCACTCAGGCCATCTCTCAAGGGACCTGCCTGTTAGTTCATCTGATCTTGCCACTGCCATCATTTGAGTGTTACATTTTTATCTCCCACTTAAGAGGCAGTTCTATTTTTTCATTAAAAAAAGGAATATATTTTCATAGCACATTTTAGCAAACTTTAAAGGATCACCCCTAGAACAGAGATAGCTGAAACTTGGGGGCACCAAGAGATAAAGGATTGCTGCCTTTTCTTAGTTGGCCAGGTGTTTCAGCGAGCACTGCTGTTTCTGATCTCTGTCACCACTGCTGGCAACAAATCTCTCTTCCATTACAGGATCCAGTTACTTCTGAATCAATCCCAATTTGAAGCTTTTGATAATATCAGTGAATGCTGTAATTTAATATGAAATTACAACATTTACTGAGCGCTATCAACATATGAATAATATTTAGATTTAAATCTAGTGTATCCTTATGCGTAAAAATGTATTTATTATTTGTCTTTAAGTGTATTTTAAACAAGATAGCTAAAATGGATCAAGTACATTTATGTGTGTGTGTGTGTGTGTGGTTTTTTTTTTTGTATGACTGATAATTTAATCAGAAACACGTTTTATTACTGGAATAAAATGCATAATGTTACACTTGGCAATGCCTATGCACTTAGAGTACATATGACCTGAATAAAGGAGAGCAATCGAAGCCATCTCCTAGGTTCATAGGATCGCTATGGTTTGCTTTTCACTACAATGTGCTATGAATTGTAACCATCTATACTCCAGGAGCCACCTAACGCTTGCAGCACCTAAGTTGGAGAAATTAATCCTAAATAAATCAAGCCTTTTTACACTAGCTTTTTCTTTTTAAACATAATATTTTCAAGTAAGTACCACAATTTTGCCCTTCATTTTGTCGGTCAACTGTCCACGTGTGTTATCTATCTTTGTATATAAACACTTGTTCATAGTTTCTATCTTATAACTTAAGATATAGTCATGCTGATTTCAAAAGCAAGATATCACACATTACAAATCTTTCCAAGTATGAGTTTAGTGTTTACTACTTTTTTTAGAAAATGATAAACTTCAGTCTCATATTTCATCTAGATCTGTGTGTATAAGGACACTGCCTCAGCGAACAAGATGTAGCTATGATGATTTTTAGTTGTTGATAAAACACCTATTTAAATATAGTCCATATTTTTGGCTTTGGCTTTAGATTGTGGAATAGAAGTTCTCTGAGCACACAGCTGGATGAAGAGGGTGTTTACCTTGATTTCACGTTAGGGAGAAGAAACACTGAGAGACAGAAACTTGTACTGTCGCCATCTACTTCAGTCAGTCACCACTATTTGTGATATTGGCTGAAATCATTCCAATTAGAAAACAGACAAGAGTATATGATGCTAACTCAGTTGTTATTTGGTCATTATATTCAAGCCCTCCATTTTGCAGAGGCAGCGGCTCAGAGTTCCACCCAAATGAGCTGATTTCCAATCGTGCGTAATCATGTTTTTATTGAGTTCCTTCCAAACTTTATATAACCCCATTATTTCTAAAAATGTTTTTTCTTTCATAACTATATAAAAGGCAGCAAATTCTTTCACCAGAATAATTAAAAGAGACATTTGATAAGTTAGCTATATACTTTCTGCCATATTTTTTAAAGAAAAGATTCATTTCAGAGTTTTCACAAGTGAAACTAAAAATAAATACTTCAGAGAAATATATGAAACATTAAATATGTGTCATGTTCAATATGCTACAGGAAGAAATTAACAAACGAAAACCAAAAACTATTCACCAACTTTCTAAAAGAAATTAGTTTCCAAACGATCCGGAAACTATTGAAGGAATAATGACATGTAATACTGGAAGTTTCTATACTTATAAACTTGAGGTCTGTGGACTTTAAAGTGGAGTTTAAATCAAATCTAGCTGAGTGAGTTCTTAAAAAAATTGACATTGTAACAGGACCCAATATCCAGCTGTTCTGTGGTCAAATCTGTCTCTTCATCCCAAAGGGAAAAGTGTGCAGAAACATATTGCTAGTTCGCTTTTATTCCACACTGATCAAATACCTTACCTTTAGTTTTCAAATGCAAAACGAGCAACACTTTTTTATTTTGGGTGAATTAATATTATGTATTTCATATTTTCCAAATATTTCAAAACACTAAAATGTATGGATTGGTTCATTTGCAGCTTTTAGTAAAATACCAAAAGGAAGGGGGAAGGTGTAGGTAGGGTATCTGCAGGCATAGGAAGTATGTTTAGGAAGTAAGCAGCTCAGAATATACCTGGGTTTGGCACTGGCTTGGGCACTAGTGGGCTACAGAATAGCAAATGTCAGTGTCATCTCAGAAGTGGCAAGACACACAGGAATCTGTACCCACCTTCAGACAAACACAGACTCACACTAAAATGGTGTGGTTTTTCCCAGAAATACAACTGAATTTCTAGTCAACAACCACTATATGATGCAATAAAATATTAGCAGTTTGGTTTTTCCATGTCATACTATGTGATTCTTTTTTATCCACAACAGTAACAATAACAACAGCAAAGTATTTACTTTTCTTCCCAGGTGGAAATTAACATGTGGAAGCATGCCTGCATGCATTCTGGGTGTCAATGAGCATTTGTAACATACTGGAAGAATAAAGCAGACTTTAGCCTAACTTCAGGGTATAAATTGCAGAGTATTTTTTAATGGAGTATTTAAATATTGGAGGACTTTAAAATCAGTTTCCAAAGCAAATATTTGGTGTGATTTACTATTCAACTATAACTCGTTTGACTGTTACTTCTGCTACATGATTGTGAACCAAAAGGGGAAGAATACATATATTCTTCAGAATAATTGCTCTAAAATAAATATTTAGAGGTTTAGATACTGTTTCAAGGTCAAATGAATAAACTGAATGATATTTGTAGGTTAAGCTTTCCTTTGACCCAATACAGATGATTATACTTTCTTTCTGGTGACTGGCTGATGGCAACTGACCCTAGCAAGGTCCATTCATTACCAGGCTGCTACTCTGCGTGCACGGCTCTCCAAAATAAGACCTGACAAGAAGACATGGAGCAAAAAAAGTGTGAGAGAGCACTGCTTGGTCACTAGAATCCACCACCTTGTCACTGGGAAAACTAAGGAAAAGAGATTAAAACAATTTAGATCAGTGCAAATTATGTGGACTTCACACTACTCCTACGCGACCTGTTAATTCAGGGATAACTTTTCTATTTCCAATATCTCCTCATCCATCATAGTAAAATGAAAAATAAGTTCTGTCCTAGCAACAATGACAACAGGAACAGAATCAGTTTTAAAATAGAAATTCTGACCTCTAAATAGACTGAATAGAACTACTATAGAAATGAACATAGGAATCTAACAGACAAGATACATTTCATTTCTACCTTTCCCCCTTCATTTCAAACAATTTGTTAGAATTTCACAACACATTTTTCTCCCCTGTCACACAGAGAGTGGTCAACAAATCCAAGCAAGAAAACTAAAATCTGAATCGCTAGGTTCCTGAAGCCGATTGAAAAAGTCGTTACACGAAGTTTTCTGAAGACTGACCCAGCGTGGCTGCTTCGAATCAGGTTATGATGTTGCTCTTTCCTCTCTAACACTCTTCCTTTACCTGAATGCTCAGTACCAGGACAAATAAACTGAGGGTCCCGGCTTCCCTCATTCTTAAAAGGATATTTTTCAGTTATACATTTTGTTACATCTTAAGAGATAAAAGCTGAATCTGCAAGTGATTAAAAGATGTTTTATATTCACTGTTTCATTTCTGCTGAAATAAATGTGTTATTTAAACCACACATAATTCATAGCAATTTAGGCCCATTACAAGGTTCTAGCTTCTTTTTTTACGATAGTTACTAATTAAAACAGAGTGTTACTGCCACATCGAGCCTGCAAGTTTGACATACAGGTTTAATGAATAAAATGTTCTGACATAGAAATGAAAACAATAATACAGACAAAGCTGTAAGCTGTTATGTTTCGAGTGTGTGGTAAAGATTAAGGACATTCACTAACGTTGAGAATTGTGCAGAGAAAGCACTTGTAATTTTCTTCTTTAAAGAAAGAAGTAAAGGATTTTGGAGAGGAATCTGAAATAGTACAAATTTCTCTAACTTCTGAGCCTCTCATTCCCAGCTGACCCCTCCCCCCCAGAATTTAAACCCATCAGAGTCACTTTTAAAGGATAAATGACGGGATATTTTAATATAATCCTGAATATAGGTTTAGATTGAAAATGGGAATTGGGACCATAATTAATTATGTTGCCAAGTTTTTTGAACTTTAAGAAGGAAGGGTGAGGCAAATGAGGACATTTCATACGACTGCAACCTTCTAAAAGTTCATGGGTTAAAACTTTGGGAAAATGACAGTATCGTTTTGACATCTGATTAATCCCATATGCAGAATGAGTGTGAAGAATTAATAGCCTTTTGGTGTTTTCACTTTCCGTAACCACTGTAATAAGAGACTGACATAAAATCAAAACCAAATTTAAACTCAGTTTTCAGCCAGGGTTATGGCCTTATTAGCTCTCTTAATAAACAATAATGAATAATAATAAATACCTATCGCCCTCAGTACCCTTTCCTCTGTACGCATATTTGCTCTCTCATCCATCCATCACATCTTTCAGGATAATAAAACAATACAATCCCATCAAATCCTCACCACCGCTCCCTCCGGAGGGATGTTTTATCGTTACTTCTGTGACCCCAAGGAGGATCTGACTTGTTTCAAGGGGGCGGAGAATGGAGCGGGGTCCTATTTATTTCCATTGACGACTCTCCTGGTTCTCACAGGCGCTCAGGGACCGGGTGGGAGGAGGAGAAGGGGGGGCGGGGTGCGGAGATTCCCTCCTTCAGAAAAGAAAAAGGGTTCAGGAAGCGAGGCGGGGTGGGGGGTGGGGGGTAGGAGTAGGGGGATGGAGGGGGAGAGGGTAGTGTGCTCGGAGAGATGAGCAACTCAGTGAAGAAATAAAGTGTTTTTTTGTGATTTAGCGGGATCGAAAGATGAGAAGTAAACAAATTTACCAACCCAACTAAGTTGCTAAAAAGAACTTTGTTTATAAAAAGAAAAAAAAGAATCAAATCCAGAGACATTTGTTCAGGTTCATTTCCCGCTCAAGGTCTTGGTTTCAGGGAGCTCCTCGTACCGGAGCAGGAGATGGACAGCGCCCCGAAGGGGACCCGGCCCGAAGGACAGCTCAGCGCCAGCGCAGAGGTGCCCGCGGCAAACTCCGAGGGCCTCGGCGACCCGCGCGGAGCCCGTGCGGGGAGCTGCGGGGACCCCTCCCATCTCGGCCTCGGGCGGGGGTGCAGGGAGGAGAGGGCACGAAGGGCGCGCAAAGAAACGAAACCGCACCCCAAATTCAGCAGTTTGCGAAGTGCCCCAAGAGAACAGCTGGGACCCGGAACCACTCGTCCGGATTCCCGAGTGTCAGGGCCGCCCCAGCTCCCCGCTCAGTCCTGAAGGCAGCGGGGACTAGACAGAAGCCCGCCTGGCCCACAGAGGGGCTAGGGCACCGTCGCCCCGTCTGGGAAGGGAGGGAGCGTTCCCTCGGTGGCTGCTCTGCCCTCCCGGCAAAAGTAGGATCCGGTCCCAGGCCACCCTGCTCTGCTCCAGGAAGTTTCTCTAATGATGCTCGCCTCCCATGCAGAGGACAAATGAGGAGCCAAAGCGGTGGGGGGTCGGCCGGGAGAGGCGGCTCAAGCTCCCCGCGCCCAGGGCTGCGCGGCCCGGGGTCCCCAGCCGAGAACCTGCGCCCGCCCTGCCCGCGGGCGAGCCCCGCGCACTGCGCAGCGCCCGCGCTCCTCGCCGCACTCGCAGACGCGCCCGGCAGGACTTTCTCTAGCGGTGGGCAGAGGGCATGGACCCGCAGAGGGAGGCAGCAGCTCTCCCGGCGGACGAGCAAGGTCAGAGTCCACGCCAAGCCGGGGATAAAGGCTCTGCAGCTCCCCGGACTCCGTCTCACCCTGGGCACCCGGACCCCCGGGTCCCCGGCCTGGGCACTGTCTCTCCACCTCCTCCTAACGCCGCTCGGGCCGCGCAGCCACGAAGCCAGCCTGGAAAACCGAGGGAGACCTGCTCCACGCCCCTCACGCCCTCAGCTCCTCGGGACAGGGCGCCCTCGCCCAGCGGTGACCGAGAACCTCGCTGGGCCCCTCCGAGTGAGAGGACGCGCGCCTTCACCCCCGTCGCAGACGGGCCCTCGGGTGGGAACGCTTCCTGTGCCAGGTCTCGGGGTGGCGGGCTAAGGCGTCGAGGATGCTTTCCTCTCTCTACTTACCTTAAAAAAAAATGTTTGTTTTTCCTGGGGGGAAGAGGAAAACTCCCTCTCGGGGATGTGGCGAGCGAAACAGTCCAAGCGCCCGGCTCCGGCCAAGATGCTAAGCACCGGTACTCAGGAACCGAAGGGAACGGAGGAGGAAGGAGGAGGCAGATAAAAGAGAAAAATTAAATCGGTCGAAGTGTCCCAACTTTGTGGTCGGCGCTGCAAACTTCAAAGGCGAGCGAGGGCTGGCGGCGCGCGGGCGCCGAAGTTGCTGCGAAGTGGAGCGGGGAGAAGCGCGGGGCTGGGGATCCCGGGCAGCGCGGGGCAGCGGCGGGAGGTCCTTTTAAAAGGCGGGCAGCGTGCGGGGCCGGCCGGCGGGAGGATGCTGCGGCGCGAGCGGGGCTGGCGCGGGCTCGGCGGGCGGGTGGCCGCTCGGGGCACGGGCGCCTGGCTGGAGCACGGCGCAGGGACTGCCGGGCGCACCGGGCGGCGGCGGCAGCGGCGGTGCGCGGTCGCTTCGCTCCGCTCTCTCGCGGCTCCGAGCGGGGAGTGTGTGTTCGCTCCCGAGTGTCACCGCTGAAGCCCGGAGCCGCTCCCCCGCCCGCCCCACCGCTGCCCGCCCGCCCCCTCCCTCTTCTGCCCGCTGCCTCCCCCTCAGTTCCTCCCTCCCTCCCTCCCGCTGCGCGCCACCGCGCGCGCGCGCATACACACACACACACACACACACACACACTCGCACACTCCCTACACCCGGCGACCCAGCGCTCCCCGAACAGGGACTCTCGCGGGCGGCATCGCAGGGGACATACTGCCCTCCTGACCTCCCCGCCAGTTGTGGGGAAAGAGAAGGAGACCCACCGAGACGCCCTGAAAGCGACAAAACCCAGGGAGACGCGTACGCGGGACCATCGCACTGTCAGGGAGACCCGGGTGCACAATAAGGGGGAACTCTGGGGTTGATTTCGGGGCGGGGTGGGGAGACGAGCTAAATCAAGAAGGTTGGAGGCGGAGAACAGAGTGTGCAAACTGTGCATTCATGTCCCACTTTTCCCCCCCGACCGCCTGCCTACCGCAGCCTCCGCCCGCGGAGCGCGTCCCCCTCGGTGCACACCGCGCCTCCTCCGGTTTGAAACTCAGCAGCTGTTTTAACAATTGAAAAGCAGCCCTACAGGACCAGTGAGAGACGGAGCAGAGTGTGAAGCCATTAAGGCTGACTAGGTAATTATGATAAGAAGTTACCTAATTAGCAACCTGGCCTGGGCATAGGAAAACGAGGGGAAACAAAATACTGAGTTATTTCTTTAGAGATCTCATTTTCGCAACCGCGAGCCTAGTTTCCAGCAAACCTGATTTTTAGACTTTCGAATTTTAAGTTCTCAGAACATAGTTTACGAAGATATAGTGTCAATACTGAAAGCATGGAAGTACTTGCCCTCTTCTCATCGCCACAGAGAAATGAAGATAAAATGAAAATGAACCTTGGCGAGGTCATATGAAAAACCGTGGTGTTTTGGTTAAATACTTGGTCACAGGAGGTGGCCCAGTGCAGCTCCTGAAATTTTGTGGCTCCTAGATGACAATACCGCAGTAGGTGGGTTTATGAAACCGTTTATACTCCACAAAATGGTTCTGTGAAAGCCATAGAATTTTTAACCGTGGAAGGGGCTGTGGAGTTCACAGTGCAAACTTATTTTTTGCAGATGAGACAATGAGGTGGGAAAAGGGATCTTTGGATCCCCACCGAGAAGATGTACAGAAGTGACTCTTGCACTTATGGGTTATGACCCAGAACAGGCCATGTGGACATTCATTTACACACATTTATTAAGTGCCTACTGTGTACCATGTATGTCTTGGTGCTGAAATTTCAAGGTAAAACATGGTGCTTGCCTTTAAGGAGCTCACAGCCTGGTGAGGAGACAGAGGCATAAATGAAAATGTGATTAGCACTATAATAACGTTTGTATGTTCCTGAGGAGCTTGGAAAAGGAAGCAGCTAATTGCCCTTCAGAAGGTATGCTTGGTAGAGGTTTTAGTGTAGAGTTCTGAGGAGTGAGGAAGAGAAGCCCAGGCAAGCAAGGATGGAGAGGGAAGGGCATTCCACAAACACAGAGAGACAGTGAAAGGTCGGGAAAGTGTCCAAGGGTACTCTGTCACGTCCTGGGAACTGAGGGAAGTTAGACAGGGCTGGACTGCAGCTGAAGTTAGCGAGGCTGGGCCACACCAGGCCCTACTGGCCAAAGAGCCAAAAGTCTCCTGCAGGTGGTATATGGTTGGGAAACTATTAAGGGTTTCCAACAAGGACAGATTTTAAGGTTTTTAAATGTCATCAGATATGAGTTTTAGAATGCTATCTCTGGTATCATTGTGGATGACAAATCAGAGAGAGATAACAGTGAGGAGCTGGTTTCCAGAGGAAAAAATTAGGTCCGAACTAAGGCAGTGAAAGTGCCAGTTGGGAGGTTGGGACAGCTCTGGAGACATTTAGGAAATAGAATAGACAGGACCTAGTGATTGATTAGATATGGAGGTAAAGGAGAGGACGAGCAGTCTAGACTGACTCCCAGGTTTCTGGCTGGGGCAAGAAGGCAGGTGATGGTGCCATTTGCCAAGAGAAACAACACATAGAGAAGAGCAGTTTTAGGAGGAATGTGATGAGAATGTAATGATGTCTGTTTAAACTTGTCGAGCTGGGATGCACGTGGGACATCTGAGGGCAGCACTGTGTAGGCGCCGGCAGGACAGTTCCTAGGAGAAGATCCAGTCTGGAGGGATCCATCAGGAGTTATCAGCATTCAGATATGCCCTGAAGCCAGGAAGGGGAGGAAGGCAGCCAGGAGAGAAGACTTGGGATGGAATAAGGCAGAACACCAATGTTCTAGGGGTGGATGGAGGAAGAGGAGCCTGCAAGAGAAAGAGGTGGAGACCAGAGAGGGAGGAGGAGAATGAGGAGAGAGCAGGGTTGATGAAGCCAAGGGAGGAAGGGATTGTGGACTAGAGTAGATCGTGCCGGAGAGATCAAGGCAACCACACTGAAAAATGACTGCTCCTCTTTACAAAACGTCTCAGTGATCTTGACCTACGCAACTGTGTTTTCTGTTGTATGTGTGTGAAAGATCCAGATAATAGCAGGTAGAGAAGGTGAGATCGTGGGGACGGAGAACACAAGCTCCTTTACCTGGCAGTTTGGCCCTGAGGGGAAGGAGAGAGTTATGAGGAAAGCATTTTGTGGTAGTTGTACTTGTGTTCGTTTTCTTAGGTGGGACGCCTGGTCTATTGCGGAGGGAAGAGCAGGTGGAGAGGGAAGGGCTGAGACGGGGTCAGCTCCCTGCTCAGGACGGCGATGGTGGCAGTGTCCGCCCCATGAATCTCACAGGGCTGGTGGGGGTTCCAGTAAACCAGGGATGGAGACTGTGCTTTAAAATTGCCAGTGGGAAGAAACTGAACCCAAAAGACATTAAAGTGACTTGTCATTAATTCACCCAATTAACGACAGACCAAGTCTATGAGAAAAGTTCTATAAGACCTCTGTGAAGGATTTTTTTTATGAAAGTTGCCCAAAATATCCCTGTTGTGAACATAAGGACTTACGTATATCAAGATACCTGTCTTCTCAAGAAATGTGCCATCGGTAAACCCAATGGCATTGTGTATATTTATATTTATATATGTAAATGTCTTCAATGTGTTTTGAGAGACTTGGGCGATGTGCCATATTAGATAGAACGTGCATTATGTAGTCAGACAGGCTTGTATTTAATTCCAGACTCTGATAATTATTTGCTGTGGGACAAATAGGTTAATCTCACTGAGCTTCAGTGTTTTTGTTTTTTTTCAAATATACAAATGGAACAAATTAGAGCTGCTTTACAGATATTTTGTGAGGATTAGATAGCATTACCATATTCAAGTGTTTGGCAGATATTTAATTATATCTGAATGTACTTTTAAACTATGAAATTCATAAATATTCAATCGGGGAAAAAAAGAGAAGTCTATTTAAGGGTCTATTTAAGACAATTCCTAGTTCAAGCCTGTGTCTTAAGGCAGCCGTCCTCAGAGTGTGGTCGTGTGGTCCATGGACCCCTAGGGAGCTCACGAGACCTTTTTCAGGGGAGGTCTGCAAGGCCCAAACTAGTATCATATTAATTCTGCGATGGCAATGTGCCTTTTTTACTGTGCTGGTGTTTGCACTAATAGTACAAAAGCAGTGGTGGTAAAGCTTAGCATGTTGGCGTGAATCAAGGCAGTGGCACCACTGTGCTGGTAGTTTTTGTAATCTCCCCTGCCACCAGTGTCAGTTTCACTTGGGAATATCTTTGATGAAGCAGTAAAAATTATTCATTTTATTAAATTTTAACCCTTGACTCTGTCCTTTTAATATCCTGTGAGGTGAAATGGGCCACACACACGACTGTCCTGAATTACGACACTCGTGTAACTGGATTGTGAACTAAAGTAGCTGCTTTTTTATCAAACGTTTTTACTTGAAAGAACAACTGACAAACTATGGCTATTCACACTTGGATATCTGGCAGACATTTTTTTCAAAACAAATGAAGTGACCCTGTTACTTCAAGGTAAATAACTGGCAGTATTTATTTTCAATGAAAAATGTGAGCTTTCAAGTAAAAAATATAGAATTTAGAAAACTTATATCTGCCACCGTGAGCTTGACCGCTTCCCAATGCTTAAAGTCTTTTCTAATGAGATTGTGACCTTTTAAATTAATGTGGTATTTTGATATTGTGCAATGAAATGTATTGACATTTGGAAGATCTGCCTAAGTCAGTAAACCAGTATTTTCCAAATGACCAATAATACATGATTTTATAAAATCATGCATGAGTTATATAGATCTATTCAAAGTACAAGATAGACCAATGAATTTTAATATAACAGAGTATGAAAAGTTTGGTTTCATATTTGGTCTCATATTCCACATTGCAATGGTAAGATTTAAGAAACTACCTTTTGTTGAGTTTTGGTGTAGCGTCAAAGAAAAATATCCAGAATTATTTGAAAATGTTATTAAAATGCTGCTTCATTTCCCAACTATGTATTTGTGAGAAGCTGGTTCTTACTCATTTACTTCAAACAAAACAACACATTGCAACAGATTGAATACAGAAGTGATATAAGAATCCAGCTCTCTTCTACTAAAACAGACATTCAAGAGACTTGCAAAAATGTAAAAACAATGCCACTTTTCTCACTAAGCTATTTTCTTTGGAAAATATAGTAATTTTAAGAAAAATGATATTATGTTAACATGGAGTTGATATACAAGAGATATTTTTTAATGAATTAGTAAATATTTTTTAAATTTTTGTTTTAATTCCTAATATCATGAATACTGATAGAAATGACCCACATGAACAAAACCTCCTTGGATCCTCAGTAATTTTAAGACCGTAAAGCGTTCCTGAGAACCACTGTCATGTAAAATAGGCCCAATCATGAGAATAGATTGAAAGATCTTCAAACATATCTTAGTATTCTGTCTATAGATCAGCCACCACCTTGATTGTATTTGTATAGTATATTTCTCATTTTACACAAATGTAAGTAGAGCCTTCTATGCCTATATATACTTAACTCTATAGAGTGTTGTAGTTGACATCTCTCCTCCGGGGACTGGGACAAAAGAACTGGTGGAAACCATCAGACAAATCCTGAGGCTTAGATGAAACAGCATCATATCCCTGGCTATACCATTGAATCAGTACAGGGCGTTCTTTTGTCTGTTGGCTCAGTTTCAAATCCTCCCTATCCCACCTTCTCTATGGCAAGGGTTGTTGCAGAATTCTTGAAGTAGTTCTTTGAAATTCCTTTGAAATTAATCATTACTTCTTATTTGATGACTCTTACACATTGAACCAATGTAAAGTTGAAACGTTAAGCCTTAGTCAACTTAGTTCTTCCTGAGGGTGTTTATTCACTTAATAAATATGTGTTGAGTACCTACTATATGACAGGCACTATGCTAGCTGATGGGAATAAAAGAATAAACAGGACCTTTCTCTCAGGAAGCTGTGGTCTAGTGGAGAGTTAGGTAATTACCGTGTGATATATAAAGGGAATAATGGGATGCTGGGCAAGTCCATGAGAAGGGTGGGAGTGGGGCATCAGGGAAGGATTCTTAGAAAAAGTAACATCTAAATAGAGACCTAAAGGATGGGTCAGTCATCTTGGGTTGACGGATGAGGGTGTGGAGTCGATGAAGCTTTGAAGAATGAATAGCATAAACTATGGCATGCTGAGGGAACATTGCAAAGAAATCATTACTATAGAAAATTGCCTTAATTTTAAAAGTATAGATAAGATCGGCATATTTCCCTTGAGCTTTAGTTTCTTTGAGAAATAAAATGGGATATTTTAAAATCATTATAGTACATTTAAATACATTTATTTTAAATAAAAATTACCCTTAACAAAAGTACCGTTGGATTAAAAAGAGATTAAAAATTTTATTAAAAACCTCAAACACAATTTTGTGTGGATTTCCAAAGATTAATTTAGTGTGTTGAAAAAAATTGTTTTTTCTTACTTTGTGTAAGGTGCTGAGCTCAGTGCTGAAAAGATACCATAAAATTTAAAGCATAGTATTTGCCCAGGAAAACTCTGCAAGAAGAATGTAAATATGTTTTCTTTCCTTCCTTTAGACGTTCAATAAATATTGACCTGCCAGATCCTGAGGATGTATTATTAAAAAGACAAATGTTGCTTCTGCCCTCAGAGAGCATACAGCACAATAGTTACAAGTGAGTTGGCTTTCAAATATTGGTCACAACCTCAGACACCAAGTGATAATTGCCAAGAGAGTAGCACAAATGATAGGATATAACTTATTCACCATTGGGAAAGGTTTGAATTCATGGAGAAGAGGATGAGAACATCAAAGCCAAAGAAGTGTCATGGGGAAAGGTTCGGAGGAAGGAAGTACCAAGTTGCATTAGGAGGCAGTGAGAAGAAGTGTTTGGCTTGGATTAATTTTGCTGATGGAATTAATATAGAAGAAATCGGCCTTGTAGGTTGGACGGATTGGAGTGCCCATGTTAGAAGAGGAAGTCTGGTTTCATCCTCTTGGCACCGGGTAAAACCTAAATAATTAAAGCATTAAAGCAAGGACTGTTTGCCACTCTTCAGAAGGGCACTCCTGGTTTGTAGAGGAGGCATTCTTTTGATTATAATGAGTGAGTTCCTCTCACATAAAATCCCCTATTGGTTTCATTTCAAAGTATTATCTGCTCATTCATTGCATTTCCTGTGGATGTTTTAACTAATGGGCATATTATACTTTATCAACTACATGATGGAAAAACTAAAGAGTTTTTTTATTTCAATCTAGAAAACATTTCCTGAGACCTACTATGTTCTAGAAGACGGACTCCACTGATGGCCTTGAGTCTCGGCCTGTATTCTACCACTATTCTTTGGTCCAGGCTGTTTGGCCAAGTCAGCATGGATTGCTGTTTTCGGTACCCTGCACTGCATCAATTATGTGACAATGACAGACAGTGCAAACCTAAGCTAGCAGTGATGTTGTGAGGGTCCTGACGCTATGTGCGCACAAAATTAAAGAGACGAGAAAAACACTGGGCCAGTGTAGAGAATGAAAAGGGCTGAAAGAAACAAGAGTGGTGGTGTATTCTTAAATACAAGAGGGAGTCCTGGTTATGTGATTAATATGTTCCTATAATTTAGGATCATTTAAAAATTGCTTTATTTTCTGCATCTCACGGCTCATTTAGGCACATCTAAAAAGAACACTCTTTCATGAGAGCAATTTGGCTCAAGCCTGGTGGTTCTGTGCCCATGATATCATACTGCCTTAAGGCCACACAGACACAAAGCCTGGTTATTTTTTAGATGTTGTGAAGCTGAAGGGCGTCAGATTTAGTGGAAAGAACACAGGCTTCTGAGTCAGAGGTCTTGTGTGCAGCTTCTTTCAGGGCGACTTCATAACTTCGGGGCCATGTGAACTGGGTCGGTTGTTGAATCCCTCCGAAGCTCTGTTTTCCCATCTGTAAAATGGGAATAATAAAAATTTCCCTGATAGGATTATTGTCAGAATTAAACTATTTTGAATATGTAAAGTGCCTGATGCATAAATAGGCACTAAACAATTGCCAGTTCTTATTCCCCAGATTCAATTTGCCTTAATATGCACAAAACATTTGCCCCTACCTAATCAGAAAAGCATTTGAAAGTGAAAAAATGAAATGAAAGGAATCCTTCAGAACCTGCTCATTTGGATGACAAAATGAGTAATTTCATGTTTACAAAATGTCCTATATCTAATACTTCCCATTACAAATTTTATCTAGTCTATTCCGTAAAGATACAGTGAAAATCACATATTTTCCACATTTCACAGATGAGGAAACGGAGGTTTGGGGACACAAGTGATCAGATTGGCCTGAGAGTCCCTCTGCCTGCCTCTAAGGCTTCTCCTCTTAGCCAGTTTGCCAGGCTGTCCGGATATGTTACTTTTTTTTTTTGAGGAAGATTAACCTTGAGCTAACATCTGCCACCAATCCTCCTCTTTTTTGCTGAGGAAGACTGGCCCTGAGCTAACATCCATGACCATCTTCCTCTACTTTATATGTGGGTCGCCTGCCACAGCATGGCTTGCCAAGCGGTGCATATGTCTGCACCAGGGAATCCCGGGCCACCGAAGCGGAATGTGTGAAACTTAACTGCTGCACCACCGGGTCAGCCCCTGGATGTGTTACTTTGAGACCCTCTATCAACTATTTTTACAGATTCCTTTTTCTCTTGTTTGGTGCTGTAGTGTTAATGGGCAATATTAAAAAGAGGATTTTACCACAGAATTTGATTTGGTGGTGGCTCCTTGGCACTCTATAAGAACAAATTTAACCACACAAAAGTGTAGCAATCCATCAGTTCTGGACACAAACCTCTCAGGTCACATGTCTGGAATATTAACCCGAGGGAGATGGAGTGTCCAAACAGATTTAGCTGCCTGAGTCTTTTACTCAAAAACCATTTAATCTTCATCCCATTGACACAGCATGGGTCATAATAATGGTATATGACAAACTAGCTTGCCAACGAAAAAAGGGTGGATAGGAGGACTGACATACTTTTAAAAATCTTAACATGCGTGGCTTATAAAAAGTAGACATATGGTTATATATACCTTTGATTCAACCAGTTTCCATTACAAGGAACTTGTTAATCCTAGAGCTTAATTACTTAAAAAAAAAAAAACCATCTCACACTAACATTTTCACTGTTTATCCCTGTTATTAATTGAGTGGTTCCTACATGCCTGCTACTGTTACTGCCCACTAGCCCCATAAGAGCCATCTTCAGTAGATATCGTTATGATGCCCATTTTAGAGATGTGGTGACTGAGTCCTTCAGAACTTGTCATATGTCTTGCCAAGAAGAAATTTGAGCCTAGGTGGCGGTTTTTGCTATGACGTTCTATCCTGCCGTTTTGGAATGGATTCAAGCCACTTCCCCACAAATGTGGGGAATGGACTAAAGAATTAAAGAATAAGCCGAATACAGTCATATCAACGTCCGTTTTTAACTGTTTCCTAGTAGTTTGGCGTATAAAAAATTTCCCTTTGAGAAAATAAAACCTTTCTTGAATTGAATATCATTATTTTACTATTCCATTAAGCTTCTCAGTGTGTGTTATCAGTCTCAAATATATTAAATTCCTTATTGGATCAGACAAGTTAACACTAGATTTTGTCACGTTTCTACTTTTAAATACCACATCTAGAAAAGAAATGTATTAATATTTACTTCATTGTGCCAAATCAGATTCTATTATAAAACTAGATCAAATATGACTCACCACTCTGTAAAATTCAAAATCTGTATATGCGACATAATGAGAAACAGAGGTGGTTCTCATTTTCTGAGCATAACTTCTCAACTCTCATTAATGCTTTGTTGAAGAGAAAAATTGCAGTACTTTGGATCATTTAAAAGGGATAAAGCCGTTTTTTCTGGATAATAAGTTGTAACTGCATCACTGAAATTATTTTGGGAAAACAGTCTCCATTCCAATAGTGTCTGATGTGACTCTGAAAACTCTTGGTGTTACAAAAGAAAAATTTGAGTTTTGCTGATGTAAGCTTAGATCGTCTGGTCTAAATCCTCTCCTTTCCTTCAGATTAATCCTTATATGTCGTTTTCTCTGCATAAAATATAACCAGGATGGAATTTTGTATTTTTCTCTTTTGTCTTCCCAGCCTTTTATCAGTAGCTCTCTAGATTTCTAAGTCCATAAATTTCTATCAATGCGGTAATGATAGTGTTATTCTATCACTTCCAATCCTTAAACCTTAAACTACTCAGTCAACTTGGAGGAAATTCCTATTGTGAAAAAACTGCAAATTTAGGGGTTGGACATCTTTCTGCAATTAGAAGAGAATAACGTCAAGAAAGTTCAAGTAGGTTGAAACTCAAAGGTCATTGGAAACACTAAACTCCAAAGAACTCATTTGTACGTCTGTCAAAACATAGGAAAATCATTCCGATTTTGAAAGAACTTTTCAAAGACCTTATCTATGTGGAAAACTGCACACTGACCTATGAAGAATATGCAATTTGTGTTAAACAGAGTCTCATTCAAGAACTAAACATAATCTTATATCCAATCAACTCTAGGCCAGAATTTTTGTAATTTATTTTGAGTGAGAATGTTCTTAAGGGAATAAGTGATACATATCAAGCAGGATCCAAGTGCAGAAAGAACTTGAAAAGGGCTAAAATGTCTGACTCTCGTCATCTTTACATGAGCAAACACATTTACAAACCTCCTACTTGCTCTTCCTCTGTGTTTCCAGGCAAATCAAGCAAGACATATGTAGGAGAAGAAACAATAAAACGACGAATAAAGGCCATGGGAGATGGGAGACAAAGAGGAGAGGAAAGAATGAAGAGAAGAAGAGATGGTGGTTAAGAACTTAAAATAGACAGAGATAAGATAAAGGCAGAGTTAAGGATAGACAGTGGAGGGAATGGAGGCAGAGGATCTGAGAACTGAAGAAGGAAGGAAAATAAAGAGAAGCAAGTACGTCAGAGGAGTGTAAGTCCAAGAGAAAAGGATGAGATATGACTTAGCACGAGATCTAGAGGTAACATCCTAAAGCTAATATTTGTACAATGAGAAAACATAATGCAGTAGGGACAGCGACGTTACTGGGGGGCAGAGTAGCATATTTCAAGAATTCCCATCTTGTTACCAGTTAAGACATTTTCAGAGAGTTGCTTGATTTTCATGGGCAATTTGAGTGCAAGGAAAGATGACAGAAAGCTGAAGCAGGGAGGATCCTGAGGTCAGAGTGGTCCTCTTGGTAAAAGGAGAGAAAGTAAATAGGACTGTGCATTTGCATCAAGTGGGATTTGAGCCAATATGTCTTAAAGCAGAATTTCCCAAAAGTTTTCCATGTTTAAACACAGCCTCTACTATTACTTACTTGATTTGTTTAAACTGTAGAGCTTCTTTTTTACTAAATAGCTTATTTAAAAAGGAAATTAACAACCTAAACAGTAATGTCTGTTTCATGTGCTGCTTATGTGTTTTTTTTTTTTTTGTCTCACATGCATTAAAATAAATAAAATATTTACTATGGAACCGCCTAAAATAATATCTCATGCCACTGCTGCTCTGTATGCACGAGAAGTGAGATAGTCCTAGGCTATGAGGAAGGCAGGAGGGATCTTGTCTGATCCACGGCGATGAGAAGCCCCTGAAAGATCCTAAAAAGGCAGGAAATACAGGAGAGCAGTGGGCAGTGAACCCCAGGGCCTGGAATGGATCAGGGCTGGACAAAGCGGGCAGAGATGAGGACAAGGCTCCTTGAGGTGTGACATGGTGATTGCGCACTGTCACTTCTGCCTCATTTTATTGATCAAAGCAACTTACAAAGCCAGCCCTGATTCAAGAGGTGAGGAAGGAGATTCCACAGCTTTTTTTTTTGGTGACAAAGATTGGTCCTGAGCTAACATCTGTTGCCAATCTCTCTCTTTGTTTGAGGAAGCTTGTTGCTGAGCTATCACCTGTGCCAATCTTCCTCTATTTTATGTGGAATGCCACCACAGCGTGGCTTAAGGAGCAGTGCCAAGTCCATGTCCAGGATCTGAACCTGCAAACCCTGGGCCTCTGAAGCAGGGCACACAAACTTAGCTTAATTCTGCATCTTGATGGGGTGAGCTTAAAGAATTTGTGGCCATTTTTAGTCTACCTCAACTCTTATAATTGCAGGCTCAAAAACTCAACAGAGTCATCAATGTAATTCAAAAGAGGTGATATTGATTTGGAGTGTCGTTTTCATGTTCTTTTGAAGATAAAACATCTCTGGGGCTGAGTTTTACAGAAGTAGGTCAGGTAGAAGAGTAGTATATGGATAGTATTATTTTAACTCTCACTTTTATTTTGGGATGCCAATTCTGGTAGATTCTACTTGACCTAGGTACACACATTCACATAAACACACACACGACCAGGTCTATTGTAGGTTCTTGTATTATCTTTGTTCAAGTGAACTAGCAAATCATTTTTATAATATGAATGGGAAGAACCAAATTAAAGGTCAACTTAGTTTATTTTAACCTGACGGAAACATAAAATGTCTCTTTTTTTTTCTGGGGAAGATTAGCCCTGAGCTAAGATCTGCCACCAATCCTCCTCTTTTTGCTGAGAAAGACTGGCCCTGAGCTAGCATCCATGCCCATCTTCCTCTATTTTGTATGTGGGACACTGCCACAGCATAGCTCAATAAGCGGTGTGTAGGTCTGCACCTGGGATCCGAACCAGTGAACACTGGGCTGCTGAAGCAGAATGTGTGACCTTAACTGCTGCGCCACTGGGCCAGACCCCCAAATGTCTTGTTTTTATACAGCATCTCTCAGTGGATGAGACACCTAATTCAAACATCTCAAGAGACAAATATTCATTTAAGGTGGAGGAATAGTTCCACTGTTGAGTGAGATGGAGAAAGGATTTATACTCCACTTACTTAATTCTTAACTAAGAGTAATGTTATGGTGTTTTATTGAACACTTCTCGTATGTTATTGTTACCTCAAAAGTATAGAAGAGGCCCGGCCCAGTGGTGTGGTAGTTGAGTTCGCGCGCTTCACTTCAGTGGCCCAGGGTTCATGGATTTGGATCCTGGGCGCAGACCTACACACTGCTCATCAAGCCATGCTGAGGCAGTGTCTCACATACAAAATAGAGGAAGATTGCTGCAGATGTTGGCTCAGTGACAATCTTCCTCAAGTAAAAAGAGGAAGATTGGCAACAGATGTTAGCTCAGAGCCAAACTTCCTCACACACACACAAAGTTCTAAGAGAATAATTTATAAATTCTATTGACCATTTCACAGGCCTTCCTAAAACAATGAGGGACTTTTAATTTTTTGCTTCATTGCTATAGTTTGGGAATGATTCTTTTTGTTTTTGAAGTCTAAAGATGTATGAGGTTCCCCTTTGAATATATAAATATATGTTATATATCCATATAATATATGTGTCATTTGGTGCCTGGTGTTAAGCTCTTTTCATTCCGTTTTGTACCCACCTCTTTCTCCCTCCCCTGCATTGTGGTGTCGAGGCTGGGACCCGGAAAAACCCATTTCTGCTTTGCCAGGTGCTCCGGGTTAGGCTCTGCCAGTGGGGTGACAGAGGGAGAAGGCAAGGCTGGAGGAGGGGAGGGAATCTTGATCAACTTCTTCCCTCAGGGCTTCCTCTTCTCTTCTGGCTGCTTTCCCTTCCCGTTCCTGCCTCACCCAGCGCTGCTTCTTCATTGGCAGTGGTGGTATTTTGCAAGAGCAGCAGTTGACTCCAGTTCACAGCTTTCCCAGCCTGCAGAGCCAGCCTCATCATACCTCCTTGGGGACACCAGCATCCTGTCTTCAGGGGTCTGGGTCGCTGGCCAAGAGGCCCTCTTTAGCAGCTCAGACACAGCAGCGTGAGCCTAATGTGCCTCATCCTCCGAGACTGGAGTGTCGGCCACGCGGGGCTCCTCCGTGCTTCTAACGCCAGGCTCCCGGGTCTTAACAATTCCACCTCTTCTCTCTGTGCCCAGGGGCACCCACGGCTCCCTCAGTTGCTGCTTCTGAGAGACTTCCGTGTTCCCTTTTTGCCCTTAATGAGCCCTTTTCAATTCTTCCAACCCTGGTTATAGTAACTTCTCTCTCCTGAAGGAACAGATATGGTTTCCGTCTTCTGACTAGACCCTGACTGATACATACTGTTTCTTATATGAAAGAAGTCCAAATTTCACAGGGGCTTCATTCTTATCGAAGAAATTTTATTAATAAGGTGACTAAAGAGTAACATAGATGATCAAGTAACAACATAACGTTAATCTTGATCCACTTGGGGAGTTCAGGCTGTACCTACAGAAGGCTTTAAAGAATTTAATCTTTAAACACTCGTTTGAAGTCATTTAAGATTAGAATCTCTCTAATATTAAAACCACGTACTTAACATAATGTAGACTTTTCACCTAAAGTTTTGGAAGAGCTTTGTAATATTGACGTTCTTGGTTAGTCAGCACAACAATCTTGTGAATATGATAGGAAGTAAGTATCACACAAATAAGTCAGCCGAATATTAAGATTGCCTCATGTAGACTTGTTTCAAGCGAATATGGGGGAAAATCCAAATAAATCGTTTTATATGCATCTAAGTTAAGCAAGGACATGTCAAAGAAAAAAGTAAAAGATTGATTTTCAATGGATTGCAGCTTCCGTTGGAACGTGTGAGAATAGGGACCATTTAGTTCTTATGGCTCCGAGCAGAAGATGTAGCAACTTGGGCTTCACTAGCCTCTGTGCTCCCTGGGGGGATTGTTTGCTGAGAATGATGGCTTTTTCAGACTTGTGACAGAATCTTTCTCAGCACCCGAGTGACTCTTAAGAGTAAATACAGCTAACAGTGCAAGTAGGCCAACTGTAGGTGTCAGCCCTGGGTATTGCTGGTGTTAAGTGGAACCTTAGGCTGGAGGAAGGTGTGGTGGGCAGCTGGAGAGTTTTGTTAAAAGTTACATAGTAAATCACATATAAATATAACGTCTATGGAAGGATAAACAAAAAAGTGATAACATCTGTTGCCCGTGGTGAGGGCATCTGAGTGGCCGGGGGACAAGAGTGGGAGAAGGACTTGCCTTTCTCCGTATACCTATCTGTATTTTTCGAATTATGTACAAAGTTTATATATTACCTATTCAAAATAAAAATAAAATACCTAAATGTTGAATTCGTCTTTGTATTGCCCTTTACAGTTTCCAGATGACTCTCACTTCTATAATTCCCTCTGCTTCTCACAAAAAGCCTGTGAGGCAAATATGGCAGCATTCTTCTCCTTTTAGGCATGAAATGCCTGAGGATGCAAATGTCTGACTTTCTTAGTATCATGCAATTATTTACAGCTTACGTTAAAAACAAGGTTTTCTTGCTCCAAGTTGTTCTTTCCATCATATCGCACTGTCTTAGGTGTACTGAGGACCACAAAACAGATTGGGTAGAAAGAAAAATCTTCCTGTACAGGATGGAGTCTACAGGCCAAGCTCTGGGCTGTGTGCCTACGCCTGTAGTATCTAGGCCTGGTGGAAAGACTGTTGCTGCAGACCGAATGCAGGCCAAAGCTCCCTACTCTAGGAATTCAACAAATACTGCATTAAGTAGCCATAGACCTCCTTTACTGAGGGCCTTGTGTGGATTATCTGCAATCTTAACGAAAGTATTACAAACAGGCATTCTCCCCATTTTGTAGATGGGGAAATTGAGATGCAGAAAGGTTATATAACCAAAAAATTAGGTTAAAAAAAATCATAAGGCTAGAATTTTGTCTTCAGTTCGTCTTTCCCAAAGCCCAGTCTTTTTTTCAAGGCACTAGGCCGATTGTTCTAGTGGATACAAAGGTAAGTGAGAGAGCAGCTGTCTCAAAAATAAGTGTGCCTTGCGGGGTGTGGAGAGGAGTGGATGGCGGGCAGAGAGGGGACAAGTACTGTGAAAACTGTAAAACTGATGAGCCCAAGTGCTATAAAAGAAGCCTGAGCAAAATGCCATAAGGCTTTAAAGAAGGAATCAATCTTGGCTTCCTTTAGATGAGCTAGACATGGCTTCATGAAAGAGCTGGGATGTGAAATAGGCATTGGAGAATTACTAGGAACTCGAAATATGGAGTAGACTTGGAGTCATAAATGAGAGGAAAGTAAAACATTGCAGATGGAACATGTGAATGTTTTCGTGACTGGCCAGTGTCTGGAACATAAACTATATTAATTGAAAAAAGCTTGTCTCTTGGCTCCCTTGGGTCAAGTCTCTAAGCTGCAGGAGCATTAGCTGAGATACTGGTGACCAAAGCCCCTCATGGGAAAATAGTACAAAACAATAAATAAAAACGTAAAAAATTGTTAAAGGAATATGTGTAAGGTGACAAAGATGGCAAGAAAGCATGAGAGGCCTCTCTCCAGATTTTATATCATTTTGTCTTGGCTGAGCTCTGAGTTATATTATTATCTTATCGTACCAATTATTTAGTGCTTGATTGTGGTAAAAAGAAAACCTCGACACCATTAAGACACAAGAATGCCCAAATAATGCCTCACCATGTCAGCTGGCTCTTGCCAAATCCAAGGGGAGTCGCGGAATCTAGAACGCCTGCCACCAAATATCCACTCCAGAGGAGTTTACCAGCTCTGCTGTCCAGATGGTTTGGACCTTTGAAAGGGCTTTGGGATTCCACAGTCAAGATTTAAATTGCCTAAAAACCTCATCCATTGATTTCATCTGTTTTTTATATTGTGGTTCCAGATAAGATCTCATTTAAAACATTGTTTTACAATCCCAGCTAGACAACATGTTTCACTGAAATATGTTCTCAGTGTTGCAAGACTTAGAAATTCTGAGCTGGGATGAGGGTGTTCACACAAGGGGCTAATGAAGGGCAGTGAGGGCGGTCAGCCCCGAGAGTGGAATGGAAAGAGTGCCGCGTAGGAAGTCGTGACGAATGGGTTCTACTATGTCCTACCAACAAGATGGGAGATGTGCCTCTAGATTGACGGTGACCTCAACAATGAACCCTGACCTCTCAGGACTCCTTTTTCCTCATCTATACACTGAGGGAATTGAAAAACCCTCCTTGTCCAGCTAATGCCAGTTAGGTACTGAACACTTTCTAGGCTTAAAGCTCACTGCTATTTATTTATTTCTCCTATGCACATAGCCCTTGGGACAGCTAGAAATGTTCCATTTGATGTGAATCTATCAACTTAGCTAAAGAATTCACTTCAATTTGTGAATGACTAGAATTGTCCAGCACAAAGTAGTGATTTCTCCAGTAGTTCAGTATAATCTGTGATAAATTACTCCTCAAGATAAATTTTAGAGTGTGTAAATATACACACAGACTGGGTTTAAACTCATGGAGTGTACAGACTTTCCCTTGGCCGACTCATTTATTCTAATCCTCTTAAAGGTCAGTGTTGATTACCACAGCATAACCGAATGCTATGATGTGGCCATCTATGTAGATGTGAAAATACAATTTGATAGAATTGTCCTACTGTTTCATGATATGGCTTATGTGTATGACCATGTAATTGGCTTGCTTTGATGAAATCATTGTTATCTTATAGTTAGTCACATGACAAAAACAAAACTGTCTAACCAACCACAGGAGGCTTTTTTGTCCCCAGTGTGGTAAGTTTGATTACTTTTCAAAATTCATCACACATTATGTACATTATTGAGCACTTATGATTTCTTCAACATGTATCGGTCACTGCTATGTGCCAGGCACTGTATTAGGCACTGTGGTTATGGCTGTGCACAAAGTAGACACAGTTCCTATACACCAGTTCCTGAGCATACAGGTATGTAAGCAGGCAAGAACAATTCATTAATATATGATCGATAGTGTAAGATGCCACCGGAGTTACATAGGACAAATACCTGACCCAGGTGTGGTAGGTTAGTGGAGATTTTCTGGAGGAACAGAAGTATGTAGGTTGAGAGCCTAGGTAGTTGAGAAGGAGTTAATTTTGCAAAGGGGTTGGGTTAAGAGGTGGGAATAAGGGTGATTGGGATACCGGGAGCAGCACGTGTAAAGAGTTCAAGGTGAGAGAGCATGGTATGTTGAAGGAACTTGAAGACATTAGAAGAGCTGGAATGTCAAGTTTGAAGGAAGTGAGACCATAGATGAGGCCAGGAAAGTGAGCAGCAATGAGATTATCCACACTATTGTAAACTATCTCAAGGAAGTTGGACTTTGTCCCACACGGAGTCATTAGAGGGACTGATGTGTCTAACCAGGGAAATTATCAGATTTGTATTTGTCAAGTTTACTCAACCTTCAGTGTGGAAAATAGATTCCCAGAAACCAAGACTGGAGGTGGAGTGATAAGTTAGAAGACCATGGCAGAAGTCCAGGTGAGAAATTATGGTGGTCTAACCACAGGATTGGGAGAGAGATTGGAGAAGAGCTACTCAAAAGCTTTGTAGTTGATAAAATTAGCAGGAGTCAGTGTTGGACTGAATATATGGAATAAGAGGTTGGGACAATCCAAGGAAGAAACTCTGGTTTCTGACCTGGAAAACTTGATGAATGGTACTATTTTTCAATATGATGAGGAACAAAAAAACAAGCAACAGATTTGAGTGAAGGGAGAAAATGTGATAAGTTTGTCTTGGGATATGTTGGCCTTCGAGTGTATATTGGCTATCCAAACAGAAAAGTCTAGCGAGCAGTAATAGGTAGATATAAAGCTCAGAAGAGAAGTCTAGGCTGGAGATAAAACAAAGATACAAAAGCCACCAGTCTGATGGCATCTGAAGCTGTGCTTAGACGACCATTCAGGGAAAGTGCGTAGACTTAGAACAGAAGAAGGCCAAGGACAGAACTCTGAAAGTCCACATTTTAAGAGATGGGTTGACACACAGGAGGAAATCCAGGAACATAAAGCGTCACAGAAGTTCAAGGGAAGAGGGCACTTGAAAGAGGAAAGAAAGGTCAATAGTGTTAGGTGATATAGAGAGGCCAAATAAAGAAAGGTTTAAGAAGTCCCCATTGGATTTAGCAATCAGAAGGTCATTGATTTCTCTTGTGGGAACAGTTTCCTTGAGTGATGGGGATGGAAGCCAGATCGCATAGGGTTCAGAAGTGAGTGGGAGTGGTGGAAGTGGTGACAGCATGTGTAGAAAACCCTGTCAAGAAGTCTGGCTGTTAAGGTGAGGAGAGAGATAGAGTGCTGGTTGAAAGAGTGTCTCAGATTGAAAAGAAGGCTTTCGGAGAGACTTAAGCATGTTTGTATGCTGATGGGAAAAAGCCAATAAAGAAAGAGAAGAGAATAGCCAGTGGCAGGAGATCCATAAAGAGGTGGGAAGGAAGGTATAAGATACAGTGTCCTGGTGAAGCTCTAGCCTTTCCCAGGAAGAGGCAATCCCTCCAAGTAACAGGAGGAAGGAGTAAGGATGGTCCGGATGGTCACAGGTTGAGTAATGGGAGATAGTGCGATAAGAGCTTTCAAGATGCAAAGATGAATGTGTCAGGATCCTATTCCTCTCTCCATTTGAAAGAGGGAGATAAAACATGTGAAAATAATCCTGTTATTAAGTACAAAGTGATGCATGACATGAAAGACTTAGACATGAAAGACAGTGAATGGTAGCTTAGCAACAGGAAAGGTAGTTTCTGATTTGGGATGGAATCAAATCTCGTAAAGGAGGTATGTCTTGAAGTATGTGAGGAACTTAGAGGTGTAGACCGTTATATAGCAAGAGAATAGTTTAAGTAAAAGGGAAATATCAGTAAAGTGAAGGTGATGTTTAGGGAATGGTGAGTAGATGGATTTGGATGAAATGGAAGATGCCTGGAATAACAGGCGGTAAATATCCAAATGCAAGCTGGAGCCGAATTGGGGAAAACCACGCTCTCAGGCCAAGGAGTTTGGACTTGGGCATGTTTTCAATAAGCAGTGGGAAGTTACAGAAGAATTTTTTTTTTTTAATGTTTAAAAAGCAGAACATTTGGGAATCAAATTAGAAAGGTATGACAGCATACAAAAAATAAAGACATGGAAAACTTTGAATACTAAAAAAGGTATCTTAGGAATTTGATACATCTTGATTAATGAATAAAGCGGTTATTGGATGGATGACCAAAGGAACACACCATCATTCTAACACTGGGATTTAATGCTTACACTGTTTCGCGTTTACTACTGAAATAACTCCAGGAGGCTAACTTCAGTTCCACCTCTACCGTTTATACCGAACATCATCATTGCGCAGTCTTTTTCGTAGCACGGTGGCCCACAATCACCTAGTAGACTGATTTAGTTGTGTAGTTTCAGGACTGGAATATGAGCTTCTAGATGTTTCAAAGTACAAAGATTTTATAAGTAAAATTTACAGGGTATGAACTGCTTTCGTATTTGTATGTACAATACAATATTAAATCAAAACCTAATGTTTGAGGGGCCGGCCCAGTGGCACAGCGGTTAAGTTTGCACATTCTACTTCTTGGCGGCCCAGGTTTCACCGGTTTGGATCCCGGGTGCAGACATGGCACCACTTGGCACACCATGCTGTGGTAGGCGTCCCACATATAAAGTAGAGGAAGTTGGGCACGGAGGTTAGCTCAGGGCCAGGCTTCCTCAGCAAAAAGAGGAGGACTGGCAGTAGTTAGCTCAGGGCTAATCTTCCTCAAAAAACCCAAAAAAATCTAATGTTTGAAACTTCCTTTTGACAAACGATTTAAAGGAAGAATATAAAGTGACTGCTGGTTTTTGAAAATCTTGATTTATTTGCTAAATTTTACAGTTAAGCAAATTATGCAACAAAGAACATTTGCTCTCAAAACTTTAAAAAATACTTTTCAATTGTGAGGGCTTTGAAAAAAACTTTAAGAAAATATTATAACTATTTCAATTTCATTTAGAAAACCTCCCCTCAACTTTCATAGAGAAAAAAGGAACCACATCATTTTCAATGACATCATGGTGACCCAGGCTTGCTTTCTTAAATACTCTCGGACATTTCCAATTATTACCTCAAAGAGTTTGCCCAGGGGCTGGTCGGTTTCTCTTTATCAATTGTTGAAAGTACACACTCGTGGGAAGACATGTGGAAGAAGCTTGTCATTAAGTTGGAGATTTGAAGCCTCCAATGAAAATGCTTTAATATTGCATCATATCTTTCCTTCCCCAGAACTGTACTTTCTAAGGATAATAAATTAATAATTGATTCCAAAGCCTGTTTAATTATAAAACGTAATATGCTGTAAGACATTAACTAAATACTTTAAAAAACATTAGTCACAAACATTATAGTAAGAAGAAAAAATTGCTTTAGTAGCTGCCTTGAGTATATCAAACTAAGGGCAAACCATGACAAATTTCAGTTAAAGAGAATTTTTACACTCATGTCAACAACTGCAACAGGAATGGAATGTAATTTGCAACTTTACTATGCTGTTTGCACTAGCAAGTAGTAAAATATGCACTTTAAATACAGTTGTGTGTATTGGGCAAAAACGTGTCAATACACAATGATATTGTTTCTTTGAGAACTTAACAGACACACCTAATAGGCACTCACATTTCATCTTTGTGTGTGTGTTTCCACACTTGAGCTTTTATCTTTTTGTTAAGTACAGTAGCTTTAGGGTTTTTATTTAACCTCTATGAATTGTGCTTTTTATTTCTGACTCATTAAGCAAGTTCCCAGCACTCTGATTTTAAGGCACATATTATAGCTAAGATATTTTAATTTGTTGTCATTAAACCTGTGAAGCATACAGGAAACAAAAAAGTTTTAGAAGGAGAAACCCCCATTGAGACATCTTAACCAATTCAAGTCTTAGAAATGCAAAAGTTTTCAGAATATAAGCTGTCAAATGGCATTCATTTTAAATGCTAATGTCATTTTTATAAAATGAAAAAACCTAGTAAAAAAAGAAAGAAAAGGCCTTATCTATCAGTTTTTATGATATAACTTTCAGTGGGAAAGTTTGAGAGGTGGGTCCTTTCCAAGGCATCACCCTCGTTCTTTTGAAACAATAGTTCCATCTAGTGGACATTTTACTTAGAAACAAACCTTTGATTCCAAATGTCAGAAAGAGTGTTTCTTTTAATGAAATCAGCGTTAAAGGAAAATGGCAAGGATAATAGCAGAGATAATTTGTTTAAAATGTTAAATTCACAATGAACAAGCTATGAACCAAATGATTAAAGTTGGAAAACAAACAAAAATATTTACCTGTAAGTAGAACACTTTCCTATGTTTAAGAACACACTAGAAATTTGGTAAAAATTTGGCTAATTTGATCAGTGTAGAGCCAAGCTAGCCGACACTGCAGTACTATAACTTGATTTAAAAAAAAAAGATCTGGTACAAATGTTTTAAAAAAATACGGAGTAATAGAGATCATTCATTCATTCGTTTATTCATTTTAGCAACATTTGTTGGGCTTCAACTTCAACTGCATGCTGGTCTCTTTCTACAGCTGTGACACTGGCCATTGCTTTCGTCATGTAGCGCGAGACGGGCTGCCTGTCCACATCAGTTGTGGTCTGCAGTGGACTACTGGAGATACGAAAACCCGCCCTCTGATGATGGCTCTTATTGGCAACACAATAGCACAAATCTATTCAAGGTTTCATTCAAATATTAATCATCTGGATGATTTCAAAATATTAGCATGGTTGGATTTTTTTATTCACTTGACAGAGTGTTACTTTGTTTAGGGGAGAAATAGAAATAAAGTTGTTGTTTAATGAGTACAGTTTGGAAGGATGAGAAATTCTGGAAATAGATAGTGATGATGGTTACAAAACGTTGTGAATATACTTAATGACATTCAACTGAACACTTAAAAAATGGTTAAACTGGTAAATTTTGTGTTCTGTATATTTTACCACACACACACAAAAGAACAAGGGAGGCCTTACTGAAGATGAGAGAGATTCGAGGAATGATCAAAGATTCTGGATAAACTCAGGAGCAGTGGAGGGGAGTTCACTGGGGGCTCACACATCCAGAAAAGTCAGGGCACGGATCCTGAATGTTTCTGGAAATGAGTTGGGATGGAGGGACTCCGCCAGGTCTGGGTACAGATAAGCCATGAAGCGAGGGGAGACAAACGGCGCATCAGCCTTCCTGAGAAAGGGCACTCACCCGTCTGTTAGGATCCTGACTGAGGGCTGAACCTGCTCCCAATGCACCGCAGGAACAGGAGACGTGTTACTTTGCTTTCCCATATATTATGAGCTGAATTACAGCCTTTCCAAGTTCATCTGTTGAAGCCCTAAACCCCAGTGCTTCCAATTATGACTGTATTTGGAGATAAAACCTGTAAAGAGGTGATTACTTTAAAATGAAGCTGTTATGGTGGGCCCTAATCCAATAGTATAAGAAGAAAAAATTTGGATACACAAAGAAACGTCAGGGATGCTCATGTTCAGAGGAAAGACTGTGTGAGGACATAGTGAGAGGCAGCCATCTCCAAGCCAAGGAGAAGAAACCAAATCTGCTGATGCATTGATCCTGGACTTCCAACCTCTAGAACTGTGAAAAACTAAATTTCTGATGTTTAAACCACCCAGTCTGTGCTGTTTCGTTATGCCAGCCCTAGCAGACTAAAATACCATATAAAACTCATTTCTTGAGATATTCTTGTTCTATGGTAGAGTAGTTTTATAGATGTAAGAGCTAATCCTCCATATGCTGTGCTGAAGAAGCGCACCAAGGAGTATAACTGATAAAAATGGTCTTTGGGGGGCTGGAGACGCAGTTGCCTAGACAGGAGGGTGCTGGGACCATCTTTTACAGCTGTCATCCCTTCTCTCCCCTGAGCTTCACCCATATGAGGACAACTTCCCATGTCCTTAGCCTCTTGCTGCTGACTGGATCCGCATCTTAAGGATCCAGCTTATTCATTCCCTGGTGCTGTTTCCATTAGACCTAGAAATGAAAATAAATGCTGCTCTTGACAAATAACAAGTGGCCTAAATATTTTAATAAACAAATTTTGTTACTAAACTGTGAGTCAGCAAAACAATCGATCAAGAGGGTATGGTACATTATTTCAGGCACAATAAGGAGAGATCTTGTGAGCATGGGTTTTTGAATTGATTGGAGTTTTATACAAAGAAAACTTCTAGCCCAAGGCCCTCTGGGGAGGTGGCAGTTGCCAGCCTGCTGACTGCTTTACTCTCTGCCTCTTTGCTGGTGTGCACCTTCCTCCTTGGTTTCCTTCCACGTGAACTGAGTCCCTACTGTGAACCAAGCACTGTGCTGAGGGTACGAAAATGAAGTCTGGTGAACACAGCTCCTGCCCTCAAGGAGCACCAGTTTAGGTCATGGAAAGAACTGAGTCGGTCAGTGATTTCCTGCGGTGCATTAAATCCCATTGCACAGTGATGCAGAGGCTGTGAGAACACAGAGGGGGCGTAGCCAAATGAGGGGGAGGCTGGCGGAGCTGTTCTCAAGAGGAGGAGGCTTGACCTTAATTTTGATGGAGACAATCATTTATTCATTCAACCAACAAACATTTACTAAGTACCTATATTATGTATCAGGCATTCTAATGTTTCCAAACTTTCGTTTGCATCAGAATCACCTGAAGGGCTTGTTTAAACACACATTGCTGCTTGCTGGGGCAGGAGGTCTGTAGAAGGGTTCAACAATTTGTGTTTCTAACATGTTTCTAGGTGATGGTGCTACTGGTCCAAGAATTGTACTTTGAGAACCATTGCTTTAGACAAAGCAGTAAGAAACGAAAATGAGAAGCAGTGCCACGGGTCAGGTTGTGCCCTTTTAGAATGAAGCAAAGGCCCCAGGATGGGCTGTGACTGGAATCGGCCTTGAAATGCAGCCCCTGTTGCACTTGTTAAGCCCTGAGATCTACATCAGCCCAAGGCAAGGGCCACCTGCCTGTGTTTTGTCCACCCAGAGGGGCCACTTTATAAGATGTCTGCCTGTGGGTGTGTCTTTTTGTCATTGGTCTGTCCGAGGGACCATTTTTTGAAACTTGCACAAAGAAATGGGGAATGCCAGAGGCTGGAAGAGACACGCAAAGCAGGTGTGTGCAATGGAATTGGAGATGGCCCAAAACACACAATTGATGGAGAAGATATGGCTCCCAGCTGGCCAATCCGACTTCACCTGGGGTCTCTCATGCTCAGCAACCTTGACCCTCCTCCACAGATAGATTCTTTATTAAAATGTTTTGCCCAAAGGGGACTGTCTTCATCTCATCCTGTCTTGGCTCCATCCTGTCACTCTGGATAGCTCCTCAGCTTACCTTCTTACAGGCCAGGTGATGCTGTCAGATGGTAAATAGATACCAGAAAAAGACAAAGATAAGGGACTGGAAGGACTAATGGAAGGAAACTAATAAAATAATGACTTGGATGGAAGACAATGAATGAATAAAGAGAAGACCACACAGGATCAAAAAGCCTGGCAAAGGTGACTGGAGGACGTGAGGGCTCAAGACATGAACTTGGGGATTAATGTGAGAAGATTAAAGGAAGTTACGGACATGTCAAATCAATAAACAACACCAGAAAAGATGATTAGAGTGGCTGTATTTAGAGTTGACCTGAGAGGATTAAAAAAAACTTTGCTTGAGAAGAAAGCCTGTTAGGAGAAGGCTAGAGTCCTTGGGCAAAGTAACATTCTGAGTAAGAGATTTAGCTTCAGTAACGAAGAAAGGGAAAATCCTACAGATGAAGACTCTTATTTTAAAAATATTTAAGAGGCACACAGCCTGCACCTTCTTCTGTGGGAACCATGCTTGCTGCACACATCCATGGTGTCTCCACAACCTAGTATTGTTCACTCCCTTCTTCTCAACCGGGCTTTCAGTTTCAGGGAATATGATAAATGTGTAAGATGGATTTGGGTATGAGAAAGAAAATGTTGAAATTTCAACCTTTCTGTAGTAAAGGCAAAAGGCTTAGGAAAGATGATTTAAGGTCTTCTATATAGTGCTGTGTTAAGATGTTCAGCAGCCTAAGAGAGATTCTTCTCTGCATTATTCAGTTAATATGCAGGTAAAATCTGCCGTCTGTTACGCATCTCGCTCGTGAAAGCTCAGCATGCACCAGCACCCCGGGAGGGACTGTTAAAACAGATCGGCAGGCTCCCACCCCCGGAGTTTCTGATTCAGCCTCTGCGATGTGACCTGACAGTTTGCCTTTCTAACAAGTTCCCTTCTAACTCTGATGCTGCCGGCCTGGAGACCCCCACTTTGAGAACCACTGTTCGTAAACATTACTAGTGTCATTTCTTGCAATGAAGAAATCAGGGTTTTGACAGCAAAAGTCACAGCTTTTGGACAGTTCACCAAGGTTTGTGGTAAAGCCACTGAGTTGACACAACACCTGACTAACTGTGTGCACCTCTCCCTCTGACCCAAAGAGACACTGCCAATTTTGCCCAGCCTGCTGACGAAAGACTCCATCCACAAAGTGACAGGTGCCATCTAGAAGTGGTTCACAGATTTTACCTCTGTGGACGAGAGTTAATTACAATGTTAGGTAAGGCTGACTGGATCGTGCCAAGTAAGTGGAGGATGTGAAAAATACAGACAAGTTGTGAATTTTCTATTAAATAATAAAAAGATTCCCTCAAGGTAAATTTGAAGGCATATATTTGCTCCAATCACGAATCAGAGCAAAATTTGTGCTTCATATATCTTTGAACATGCCACCACCTATTTGAAGAACGCTGTCGTTTAGAAATAGGCACAAAAAGAACAGCGGAGAATAGACTTCCTAGCGATGTCCACCAGCGCGTCTGGGAACTCGTGCAGATCTTAAATCAAAAGAGCCACCACTGAGATTCAACAAGTGACAGCGCACCCGTGCATTATTTAAGCACTCGTAGATTAAGTGCCTTATTTAGCCCCAAATAAATCACTGAAATAATTGGAAGCAGGACTAGCTTTTGCATTTTGCCCTTCTTTCTTTGACTGCTGAACACATCTCTTCAGTAACCAGGTTTCACCCAGTGAAATGATAAGTGGCTCAGAACTACTATGGAATGAGCTCGAATTGGTCAAGGGGTTTCCAACATTTACCAGTGAGTGACAAAGCGTCTCATTAGTATATATAACTTATATAAATTAGTCTATTAATATGTAACCTTCAAGCTACAGGCTAATTTGGGAAAGCAGTAGATGATGGAGTCCCGTGTCAAGTGGGATAAGTTTAACATAATACTGTTATTCCGAAAAGTAGCACTGTTGGTCCTGAAAGCAAAAACGGGTAGGCTCTGAATAAGTGTCATAGGCAAATGTTACTGAGTCTTATTAGGAATGCTGTTGAAAGTAGCTGTGGTGGGAGGGTGGAGCCCAGTTCCTTTAAGAGGAAGGTTGGGACTATTGAGTTCATGCTCAGCTCCTCTCATTAAAAGGTACTTAAATGAAGACTCCTGACTGCGAAGGGAGGCCAGCCAGGCTAGGTGAAGGAGGGGGCTTCTGCTAACAAGCCTGGTATGGGGCCTTACACAGAAAATCAGCACAATTGACTTCCTTTGTTGTTTCTACGTGGACTGATGTATGGGAGAGAGGGCCCTGATGGGTTAGTTAGGGATATCCCTTTTGAGGGGCCCTAGAAAAGGAGCCAGATGATGAAATAAAGACTAGCTGAGATCAATGTGACACAGACTGTGCAGCACCCTTTTGTTATGGCTCTGTCATACTGGAAAAAATGTGTTTGTTCCCCTCCTCGTTACATGCTATGCTTGTGTGGTGTGAGTGTGTTGAATGTGCCCATATAAACGCAAAATGCCGAGACCAATGTAGAGCATGATTTAACCACACACACAAAGTGCCTCAATTAGCCCTCTTCCCATGATGTCAGTATTTTGATGGTTGTCATTCTCCGCTCTGCCTATGGGGTACAGCCAGGTAACCACGAATCCCAGATGGACTGATAGGGAGGGACTCATCATAGCCCACTTTGGTCAAGTAGCTTGTGTTCTTTCAAGCACTGGATGTGCTCAGCACCCTTATGGACTCAGGGTTTGTCAGCATTTGGGCTTCCCCACCATGGAGGATGACCTTGTCCCTAAGGTTTATCCCCTACTGCTTGGCCTTCAGAAAGTGTGGTCATTGTAAGTGAGTCCAAGGAAAAGATCAGATGCAAAACTGGATAGTCATTATTGCAGGACTGTTTTCACAAGGAGAGTCTGAGGAAATCATGTACAAATTTGTTTCTCTCTTTTAGACCAAATAATATTTTGAAAAGTGCTGTGGAACCAATGGGATAGAACATGGAGACAAGCTGCAGGAGGAGGGTCCTGGAGGCTGGAGATGACACAAACAGTGAGGGCGATTTGCAGAGTCCACCTGGATAGCTTCAGGATTTTTCTTGCTTTGAAGGGATTCCCTAAAGAGATTTGTGTATTGCATCAAAGCAAGACAGCTGACTTTTCAGAATATCTATTATCTACACTAATACTGACTCTTCAATTTGCCAAACAAGAATTTTTGCCATATGTTTGGCATCTGTAAAGTAGCTTTTCTCTTTATCTTCAATCAGTGCCAGGAGTTCAGTGATCTGATGCCAATTCATTACAAAGCTGTAGCGGTCTTGGTCTTGGTCTTATTGGGTAGTATTGTGTCCAACCATCCGTGTTTCCTCTCTGCTTCCATTTCAACCGTCTTTCAATGAAAAAGTTATTCTTGACATTGCTTTTTTAAACAAACTGTCTTCAGCTTTTTGGGGGTCAGTCTTAGGAATGTCATTCATGATTCTGTTTTGGGAAAGCAACATACTGAGTCATGACATTGTGTATTTCCCAGGTAGACTGCTTCTCAGGACCCAGGAATTATTATCCATCTTGCTCTAGACAAACCTGAGCATCTGCAAAGGAAAACCCCCACCAACACAAAATACTAGCTAGGGGATAGGGAGGTTTCAAGGTCATGAGCTAAAAATAAACAAGCTATTCCAATAAGAAGATTCTGGAATGACTGAAAACAAAGTATTGGAAAAAACCTTGTTTTACATAACCTACTGTCACCAAAAGTCCCTATGGCTTTTGTTTCGTACTTCAAAATATCACTTTAAGCATGAAGATCTTAACTATTTGTTGTTCCAGCCATTCCTAACGACATCTGAAAAGACTTTAGGATGGAGTCTTTAGAAATGAAGCTCAGAAAGTTCAAATGTCAGGATCACATTGTCTTGCCAGGTGGTCCCTGACAGATTTTCTCAACATGGTTTGGTTAACTGTCCAATATGAGCTGGACCAGCGATTCCCTGAGTCATCACCTTGAGAGCACCCTCTGCCCCTAACCTTCTCCAGCCATCACTGATTGACCTTCCACGCTGGCAGGACTTCTGCTGAAGGGAGAGCCATCCCAGCTGCAGGCCTGCTCCAAGGCTGTGTTCCCTGTGGTGTTCACTAGGGGTCTTAGTGCGTTTAGGCTGCTCTAATAAAATACCACAGACTGGGTAGCTTATAATCAACGGAAATTTATTTCTCACAGCTCTGGAGGCTGGAAGTCTAAGATCAGGGTGCCATTGTGCTTGGGTTCTGAGGAAGGCCCTCCTCTGGGTTGCAGAACTTCTGCCTACTTCTCACTGTGTCCTCACGTGATGGAAGGGCGAGCTAGCTCCCTGGAGCCTTTTTTATAAGGGAACTTACAAAATCAACTCCCAAAGGCCCTACCTCCTAATATCATCACCTTGGACATTAGATTTTCAGCATATGAAGTTTGGGGTGACACAAACATTCATACCATAGCACCAGAGTATCTTTAAGCCAGAAAGGGACACTGTTACGGGTTGAATTGTGTCCCCCCAAATTCACATGTTGAAGTCCTAACCCCCAACACCTCATGATATGACTGTTTGAAAATAGAGTCATTGTAGATATAATTAGTTAAGTTAGGATGAGCTCGTACTGGAGTTGGATGAACCTCTAATCCAGTGTGACTGGTGTCCTTATAGAAAGGATAAATTTGAACACAGGCATGCACACAGGGTGAATGCCTTGCAAAGATGAAGGCAGAGATGGAGTGATGTTTCTACAAGCCAAGGAAAGCCAATGATGGCCAACTAAGCACCATAAGCTGAGGAAGAGGCATGGAACAGATGCTTCCTCACAGCCCTCAGAAGCAACAGCTCTGCTAACACCATGATCTCAGACTGCTAGGCTTCAGAACTGTGGGACAACACATTTCTGTTGTTTAACCCAGCCTGTGGTCCTCTGTTACAGCAACTCTAGCAAACCAAGACAGGCGCCAATACCTAGCAGTGCCTCGTTCGTGCTGATGCTGTGCTTTGGATAATCAGCCACACATCAGGACTTGCTCTGCTCATGGTGGCTGTGACTTGTAGCATGTTGGGAATGATACCCTCAGGAGCAGGGGGCAGGGTTCTTCCTACTCACCTTGGTCAGTCCAAGGCTGCTAGGAAGTTTCTGAGGCAGCCTTATACGAGGATGTCAGCTCTGCAGGTGTTTTTGTTTCCTAGTTTCTCCAGGTCTGGGAAAAATTCTGTGAGGAATTCTAGACTGGAGCTGTTTACTAGGCCAGGGCCAGGGTTGGGGCGAATATTCTTTTTCTTTATTCCTTCAGCCCTCTAACTTTGACCCACATTGATGCCCAGTGACCCAGCCGGGGGGCTCCTTGGAGCAGGAGCACATGCACAGAGCGGTGGAGGCCTATTGCTTTGAGCACCATTTCTTCAGGCATGTTGAATTAAATCGTCATTTTTCCTGCCCCCACGTTCTGCCCACTAGATTAGCTAATCTAAGCACATTTTTAGTTTCCAACTAGAAATTAGAAAAGGTAGGTGGAATTTGATTTGGTATGGAAATATATTTACCTCTAAAGTGTTAGATTCATAGTGCATTAGAACAAATTAAAATTAACTTTAGTATTACTGCTATTAATGTTAATACTCAACACTACTGTATCTATGCCACGGTGATAGCATGGTTTCTGAGGCTTTGCTGAAACATGACGACTGCTAATAACTACTGTGTGTTGATGCCTACTATGTGCCAGGTGACTTACATACATTATTCATCTTCCAAAAATTCTATCAGATATATAAGCCTTTTAATTAAGATATAGGGACTCGGGGCTGGCCCCATGGCCAAGTGGTTAAGTTCACACGCTCCACTGCAGGTGGCCCAGTGTTTTGTTGGTTCGAATCCTGGGCGCGGACATGGCACCGCTCATCAAACCACGCTGAGGCAGCGTCCCACATGCCACAACTAGAAGGACCCACAACTAAGAATAGACAACTATGTAATGGGGGGCTTTGGGGAGAAAAAATAAAATCTTTAAAAAAAAAAAAGATGTAGGGACTCTATGGCTCCCCCTCAAAAGGCAAGTAAATTGCTTAAGGTTGTTCAAGTAGTAAGTGGAAGTGCTGGGCTCAAATTTAGGTTTGTCTGACTCCAAATCTGAGGTGTTTTCCACCACAGCACTACTATTATTATTAGGTTTTTTCTTTAACATGAAGAGAGAAGTGTGTTAATATATTTGAAAAGGGTCTTAGCTTTTTATTTTAAAAATTTTCAAGGCTGAATAGGGACACAATCTATCATAATAGCAAGTTTGGTATCCGAAACTCCAGGAAAATCATGGCTGCCTTTCCAAAGGATGCATCCATCATCCCCCACAGATTTCACATAGCCTTTCTTACAGCAGTCATCTCCAGAATCAAAATTTTTCTAGATTCCTAGTGGAAAATACCCCTATTTTAAATAAAACTACTTTATGCATCTCCTACATTTATGACACCAATTTTAAAATGTACTAATTAGTTTATGGATGTTGACTAAGGAAGTTTTCACCTTCTAGTAAATTATGTTAAGTGGTGGCACCTACTGACGATCTATGATATTGCATTCTAACATCACTAGAAACAAATTCTTAAGATTTTAGAATAGGAGGAAGCTGTTTTGTCAATTTTTAAAACTACAGAATGCATCTTCCTGTAGAAATATGGTATGTCTACAGTATAAGCAGTCACAGGATATGCATGGCACGTGTTTCTCAATTTTATTAAATATTTATATATGAAAACAAATATATATCATGACTTAGATGGCAAAATTGGCCTGAACTTTTTACCTATGATGGACGTCTTCCAAAAGCTTCTATGATTCAAACACGTTCATTTTGTCTTGCCATTAGAGACTCTTAAGTGGGAAACTTCTAGAAAAATTGGGTCGAGCTCATCCCCGTTGTGTGAGAGAGAAGAAAATGATGTCCCAGCTCTGGGTCTACGCTCGGAGACTAGTTCAGGGAAGACAGAGTTCCAGACTTATATTCTATGTTCTTTCCATCTGAATTCACCACAGGATCCCCATTTGTATAGTATATACCCAATCAAAAATAGAAGAAATGTTCAATTGCAGGAATCACAAACATATGGTCAAAAGAATTTGGGGAATGTGAGAAGTTCCATAAGCTGGGGGTCACTGAAAATTGGTGGCAATGCTAGAATAAAAATCTCCCAAGTGAGAAATCGCCGCAGATTCTCAAACAGCTGTGAACACCTAGCCGTCCAACAGCATGCACGTTTTTGAACTTGCTAATCAGTCTCTTTTTGCTGCAAGTTTTTAAATTCAGTTCTATTTGGAGGAGTTTTGGGTTGGGAATATACCTTTAATTTTATTATGTAAACCAACAAATAAGTCACCAGCATTAGCTTTATAACAGTCAATATTCTGAAAGAGCTCTAGTCCATATAATGAAGGATACTCAAATTTAGGCTAAATTTTTAAGTTCAAAGAATAGCTTTGAAATAAGACCACAGATGAGTCTATTTATTATTCGATTTGTAGCTAGTTAGAGCTCCAGATTTTTTCTCATACATGCCTTTTGTGTTCTGCTTTGCTTTATCAGAAAGCAAAGGGACTTCGATGTAGGCTAACAATAGACAGCCCACTTCAAAATTTCCAAGTGATTGCTCAGAATGCAATCATAGACTGAGGTTGGCAAAAATAAGAACTGAAAACATGTAATTTTGCATTACCATAGCAAATAACCAAGCCTGGCTCGAAATGTGCAGATTAGCTGCTACCATGTTGCTGAAGAGGATGCCCTTGGCTTTTGCTCAAAGTGGCTTGGTCAACATGGAAACTTTGTTGTCAAACATAACTGGTGTTTCAGACATAGGGAGGCTCCAAGGTTTGTTAATTCAGCAACTCAAGAATGCCGTTAAATACCCAGAGTCATTATTTTTCTTCTATCAGTCTTGCCATCTTGGATGGGCCCTTTAATGTTTGCAAAATGACTGTCTGCAAACCTTACATCCTCACACATTAGTGTCCAGGGGCAAAACAAACACAAAAGCCCTCTCTCATGTGTTTCTTTTTAAGAGCTTAAAATCTTTCATCAGAAGCTAATCCAGCAGATTCCCACTCATGTCTTAGTACTTAGAATTGGATCAAGCACCTCTCTCGAGCTCAATCTCAAAATGGCAAGGGAAATGGAACTACTGTGTTATGATTGGTTGAAAGTAATCAAGATTTCCTTGGGGCTAAGACTGGGATGGGACTAATCTTCCCTGAGACCTAATCCCACACCAAATATGAGTTCTACATTAAGAAAAAGGGCTCTTGGTAGACAACCAAATGTCTCCTACACGGTACATCATAAAGCAACAGAAACTAACATCCCCAAAGACCAATGGGGTAAAACTTATAGCATAGAAGGTACCAAGCTAAAATAGAAGATACATGCAAAATATACGTTTAGAGGGTCTAAAGAAAGGAAAACACATCAGGTCATTGTTTCCATCCATCCTTTCTGCTATCTGGAAATTTTATTTCTAACTCCAGATCACCAAAGGCAAAAGCAGCCTAACATCTTATGGCCACTTTCCACAGTCAGTGTGTACAAAAGTGCAAGAAGGATAAAGACCTGTCCTGCAGATACTGGGAGAGCATAAAGGGTTTTGATTAAGCTGCCTCGTCTCCCAGCACAACTCCATGAGTTCTTTGTTCTTACGCGAATCCATGACGGCTGTATCTGACATTACTGTGTGCCTGATCCTAGGGTTGTGGTCTCCTGTGCATTTGTTCTCAGGAAGGAGTCATGAGCTCTTTGGATTCCATGAACTCAATTTAAGGGTTCTGTCAAACAACGTAGATTATGTATATAATATAATGGAAGTTTGTGTAGATAATTTTTTCCATATTGCATATTTTTATGATGTTCTCCATTATCCTTGGAAGCTAGATTATAGGATTTTGTTTTTCTCAGACAAGATTAAAAGGGTCAAAGTGATATTATTTTAATAAATCATTAAGCCAGAATCACATGATAAAATCATTATAAGGAGAGTTCCTAATTTTCTCTGTGGAAATGAAAAACATGAAAGAAAGGCAAAGCTTAAGAAGATTTTCTATTGGAAAACTGGTTACAAACATTTCTTAGCATAAGAGAAATCCTGTACTTGGATATCCAACTAATAGTAATTAATGTCCTAAAGTCATATTTAGCTAGGCCATATTTAGAGACACTAAAGAGAGCTCAGGCTCCTTCTAGATCTGGCATGATCCTGAGAATTCTGGGATCCTATGTATTACTTACTGCTGTTGTTCTCTTTGTTATTGAGGATTTCAAAATTATATCAGATCCATTAATTCAACAAATATTGATTTAGTGTGTAATATGTACCAGGCAACTGTTCTGAGTGCTTGGGATATATTTGTGAACAAAACAGAGGAAAGACCCAAGCCCGTGTGAGCTTATATTCTACTGGGGAAAGACAGACAATGAATGACAAACATAATAAGTTAATAGATATACTCTGATAGAGGGTAAGAGTGCAATGGGGGAACAGAGCAGGGGCAGAGAATCTAGAGCATGAGACATGTCACCTTTTCAAATGAGGTGGACAGGCCAGACCTCGTGGGGAAAGTTGTGCACATATGTTATAAAGCTGTGTCTCTCTACATAATATAATATATACTTACACGGGTATAGAAATGCAAGCTAAATTAAAACATTAACTTATATATCTGTATATATGTATTTTTACACTGAAACTCCATTAATATATTTCCTACTAATTTTAAATCTGTGATAATTCAAACCCTACATTCGTTAAAAAATTTGTCATTGTGTTTTCCATGAAGAGCTTCTAATAGTGTAAAATCACTTCAAAAATAATGTTTTTATAATATTTTTTGTTTTCCATGATTCTAAGAGCTTGCTTATTTTAGAAAATTCAGAAGATTAAAAAGAAAATAAAAATCACCCATAATCCCACTGCTCATAGATAACTACTAATATTCTAGAAAATAAAAATCACCCATAATCCCACTGCTCATAGATAACTACTAATATTCTAGAAAATAAAAATCACCCATAATCCCACTGCTCACAGATAACTACTAATATTCTAGAAAAATCCCTCCCTTCCTTTGTGTCTGTACCCCTTCCTCCTCCCTCCCTCTCTCTCCCTCTCCCTCCGTTTTTTCCTCCATTTCTTCTTTCCTTCCTTCCTTCTTTCCTTCCTTATATTCATCTGGATAGAATTAAAAATAATTATACAAATAGATTTTTTTTTAATTGAGGCTATTCGTAGGTCTTCAATCCATTACCTGAAAACTTTGCAAGCAAAATGTGTTTGGGAATTGCAAAATGATTGGCTATTACAATGTAATTTAGTATAAACTGTATGTCACATAATACCCATAGTGTGATCTGTGGCAGGACTCTGCCATCAAATACATTAATACTGAAATGTCTGACTGATCACAATAAATAAGGTGAAGAAAGACTAGAAATAGGCTCATATGAGTTAAGGTCATATTTTACTATTAACTGAGTTACAAAATGGTCTTTTCATCTTCTGAGCTTGTTAGATTTCAGAATTTCAGATAATGAATTGTGAATCTCAGTACATTTTTTAAAATGGTGTTTTTTCTTTACAGTTACATTAACATTTTGTCGTGTTAAATTTTTGTAAACAATTTCGACAAAATAATGATGACAAAATAGCTCATTCCATGGATGTTTCTTAATTTATTTAGCTATTCTCATATAAACCTTTAGATTCTTAGAAGTGGACTTTACCAGATCAAAGAGTAAGAACGTTATTAAGACCTGGTGTCAGTTATGATATGATACCTTGCATTAATTGCTTTCCAGAAGAAGTGAGCTAATTTACATGTGATAGGATATCACATGATGTAGTATATGAAGTATGGCAGATGAAGTAGATAGTACTATATGAAGACTCCAGGCTCATTTTAGACAGCATAGAATAGAAATAGGTAAGTGCTTAACAAATACTTGTTAAATAAATGTGTTTTTAAAACTTTATGAAGACTATTTATGTATTAAGCATGTTAGTCAATTGTCCGTCATATTTGATGTATGTTTTCCTAGTTTACATTTATGTATTTACGTTGTTTAAAAAATAGTATATGTATTACATGAAAATACCACATATGGTGTTTGTGGTGTTTACATATATATTTTTCTAGTTTATATTTACATATTATGGTTCTATCTTGTAGATCAAATCTTGATATTTCCAGTTGTTGTTTCTTCCATTATGTGAAATCATTTTTAGGGTTTTATATTTTTCTTTTTATTTTATAATCCATCTAGAATATATTCTTCAGCTACAATGTATCTTTAAAATGTTTTTGTTTTAGGGGTTGGCCGGGTGATGCAGCCGTTAAGTGCACACATTCCGCTTTGGCGGCCTGGGGTTCGCCGGTTCGGATCCCAGGCGCAGCCATGGCACCGCTCGGCAAGCCATGCTGTGGTAGGCGTCACACGCATAAAGTAGAGGAAGATGGGCATGGATGTTAGCTCAGGGACAGTCTTCCTCAGCAAAAAGAGGAGGATTGGCAGTAGTTAGCTCAGGGCTAATCTTCCTCAAAAAAATTAAAAAATAAAGATTTCTCTTTAAAAAAATAAATAAAATGGTTTTTTTTAGAAAATATATCACCCATGTGAACTTCTAAACAAAAATGTTTTAAAAGTACATTATAGCTATCTATATATCTATATATCTATATATATATGGCACTATATACATATATTGGCACATGGTGTAAGATTTTGGCAAGTACATTGGTTCACAATATTTTCTCTTCAAACCTTTCTGAGGATCCTGACTTTTGGGAGTGGGTCTGGCTCAGAGAGGTGCTCTCAGGCATGTGGAAGGTTTAGGAAAACAGCCCTGACCCTGAGGAAGAACCACGTGGTCCGACATTGCTGGTACTGGGTCAGCATGAGAAGGTCCTCAGTCAAGAATCATCTTCAAAAGACCCAAGACAGTGATTGTTGGTGGATGAAAAAGTGAAGAAAGAAAGCAGCTTCTTTCTCAAGAAAGTTCATAAAGAGTAAAAGAAGAAAATCCAGTAATTTCAGTGAGTGCCAGGATAGCGGAGCAAAGACAGCCCCTTTTTGTGTGGGCTCTCAGAGCTGAGCTGATGAGAGTGAAGAACACAGAGAAACTTCTTAGGCTGTGAACTAAGAGAAACTCCAGAAAAGATCTTGAGGACTCTTATTCCATGAGGAGACATAAAAGATGACATTTCTCAGAAAGGTGTCCTCTGCTGGCCTGGTTGGCGGTCATGATAAGCTTCTAGTGGCTGCTAATTTACCAAAGATGACCCCAGCGCATCAAAGACATTGATACTTAATTTGCCTTGTGGCTGTGATGTTCCTGGGCTCCCGGTGAAGTGAAGTTGATTGGTTTTGCTCACAGAGTGTCAGATGATGGATGTTCTTTGATGTCCTCCTTCCTCTATCTCACCAATCAACCCCTTACCTTCCCTCTTACTCCTTACTTCTAGAGCTGAGTAAAATCAGAAGATGGTGAAGAGGCCAGCTTAGATGAGAATGGGAGAATAACTTTTAGAAGCTTATCACTCTCTGAGTTCTGCTTCTCATTCTAGCAATCCTCAGTCCCAGAACAAGTGACTGCCACACTGGCATGACTATTGCGAACTTTTACAAGCTGACAAGTGGCACATAACATCCTTAGCCATCAATTGGGCTGTCCCTAATAAAGAATCTGAAACGCACTCGAGTGGCATGTTCATTGGTGCAAAAGAACTTTCAAAAAGTTAGAAGAAAAAAAATTTTTATCTAAAGCCTAGTTCTTTTTTCATTGTTAAATTTTTGTTAGACTACTTTAATTGTCCATCTATTTTATGCTATACTTAGTAATTTATATATATATGATTTAATATGTATTAATCATATGTAAATTGTTTTCACAGATTAACTATGAAGGAAAAACATTTGGATTATATGCTTCTTACTCTTAATTTCCTGTTACTTAAAGAAATCACTCCAGGGGTATCTTTAGAGTACTTGTGCTTCCAATTTTTGAAATAATCTAATTAGGAGCTAGGATGCATATCCTGTTAAAACTATTGGAGAATCTGTCTGTCTTTTGGGAATTGGAGGCATCTTGCAGACATTAATATCAAGAACGTGCCCAAAGCTGCTTTACTCTGGAATATTGTCAGATCTCCAAAATTTCTCTACATAAAGTGATGTATGTAAGTTTGGCTTCATCAGGATGCCTACAAACCCGGATGCGATCTAAAAACTTGTCATTCTGCAAATTGCTAACTCAACATCCACACTTGTGATTTAGCTTCTCCTTGAGTGATATAATTTGTTTTTCTAAAGGAGATAAATGTGAAAAACAGGAATCTGAGTTTTAGTTGAAATTCTTCAGAACTGCAAGATAGAACAAAAATTACTAAAAGGATTTTGTGCAATAGCCAAAATGTGAAAGGCTCTTAGGTTTTAAAGGTAAACCCTTTTGACTCAAGTAGCCCTCGGCTTTCAACTGTGATCCATATATCGTGAAACTAATAAACCTTCAGATTTTCAGAAGTGAAAGACAAACTCTCAAGGAGGTACAGGCTCCTTGCATTGTACCATTGCTACAGTCTAACTAATCCTAGACGTAGGAGCACTCTTATGTGTTTTTTAAAATGCAGATATATATTACTAAGAAATAAGGTATTTATAATTGCTTTATTATAAATTAAGACATTATAGAGCCATCTATATAAAATTTAACGTAATTTAATTTCAGTATATTATTTATACATTGATGTCTGAAAGATGACTGAAAAGGTAAATGAAAAATAAAAGTATAATGTCAAAACAAGACAAATGTGGCTCCATTATCTTGTGGTATGTTGAGTTGTCCAGCACTGCTTGGTGTCCCTCTAGTGTTCCTTTGCAGACCAATTGATTTTTTTAGCTTGGAAACTTGCATGAGAATCTTTCTTAAGTTTATGATTATTATCTTTGTAATACAAATTTTTTTTTCAGAATGTGTCTGGATAGTCTTCTATTTGGATTCTTTCTGCCTAGAATGAAATGTGCTCTGTCCCACCAGGGTCTGTATCACCCACCCTATGAATGTACTTCCTTTTCTGTATTTCTAGCCTGTCTCATTCTACTAAACCCTGTGTTTTCAGGTAATATATGATATGATAATCCTTTCAGTGTTTGGTCTAATCTTTTTGTGTGTGTGTGAGGAAGATTGGCCCTGAGCTAACGTCTGTTGCCAATCCTCCTCTTTTTGCTTGAGGAAGATTGTCGCTGAGCTAACATCCATGCTAATCCTCCTCTACTTTGTATGTGGGATGCCACCACAGCATGCGGTGATGAGTGATGTGTAGGTCTGCCCCGGGATCCAAACTTGCAAACTAGGGCCACTGAAGTGAAGCTCATGAACTTAACCACTACATCACTGGGCCAGCGCCTAGAGCATTTTTTCTTTTCAAAATATTTCCTCCTAAGAAGTATGCTCCTGTAACGCAATCTGATGAAAACCCAAAAGAACCATAAAAAAAGTAGAACTTGCTGGGAGTTATCCAGAAAGCAGAATTACAGCATGCACATAATTGGGAGGCCCTGGTTCAGATAGTTTTCAGTCCTGGCTCTGCCATTTTGTTGCTGTGAGACCTTGGGGGAAATGAGTGAATCTCTCTGTGCCCTAGATTAATCATCTGTAACAAGGGGATGATTACACTCCCTTGCTGGGTGATGGAGCTCAGTAAATAAACTAAGGGAAAACCATCTGGAAGTTAGTCCATGCTTAATAACAGCAATTTAGTCCAAATTATCTTTTTTGTTGATAAGAAAAATGAGCTCCAAAAAACATCTATGCTGGCAAGCAATGGAGGCTGGCCTAATTCCCAGACCTGACCAGACCCCGGGAAGGTTCTCTTCATCACAGCCAGGACAAAGTGAATACACCTTTCTTCTCATGTGATACCTTCAAGTCAAAGACCAGTCTCCATGGTCATCAAACACCTAAAATATCCCTAGTCTTACATTTTCTAAGTAAAAGAGACCGTGTGGTGGGACTTCTCCTTTCAAAGGGAGACAACTATTTCCCACACTATTTCCACAAATTGTGTGTGATGATGAAGCAAGTGCCAGTACTGAGTGGTGTGACCCTTATAATGAGCTGAGACAGAGAAGGCCCCAAACAAATGACATGGGGAGAGGGACACAGGAGGGCCTGGGTGACTCTCAGATGAAGGTTGCAGAAATCCATCCTCATGGAAGGGCAGTTGCATTCTGAGCAAGGGGTCTTCTTCTCACATTTGTCATCATTCACTGGGAGTTCAAATTAAATTAGGTCTCACTGAAATTGGATTTTCTCCCATCACATTAGCATTTGCACAATCTTGCCAATTTTAGTCCTAGGATGACTTCAGTAACAGTAATATGTTGGTTGAATCATGTTTTCCTGCTGTTGAATTGACCCATAACAAGCCTGCCAAGGTGTACTTCCTGTACATATGTTCAGTTTTTATTCTGGTGGGCACACCTCAGTTGGCAAACTTAATCCACCACTAGAAATTGATATTACAATGAATTTTTTCACTAATCTGAGGAACTGGAAATTTAAAAAAATATGCCAAAACGTTTCAATGCAACTGATTTGTTAACTCTGCTGTTTTTCTGATTCTCTTACACTGAAGTATTGCTCAACGATGATTCGTCTGCTTAACAAGTAGTAGCAGGAACAAAGCTTTAGAGAATTAACGCAAGAGGAGGATAATTCTTTCTCAAGAATTATGTTCAAGTAGTTGAAGGCTGAGGCTGAAATTATTTAACTTTTGAAGTTCCTTTCACCTTTCCATTACAGGAAGCTTCAAGTATTTCGGGAAATTAAAAGAAAATAATCTGAGCTGGAATTAAGCAGCATAACTTCTGGAAGTCGGAGCTGGATAGTCTCAGTGGTGCATCTGGAGGGTCTTATTTCACGGCAGCTTCAGCCGACGCTCCTGGTTTTCTTTAGGTGCTTCCAGGGGTACGGATCGCACACTCCTGTTACGTAACTCCTCACAAACAGGATCTCCAGTTGCTCTTTGCAGAATCTTTATTAAATGGATGAATTTAGTACTTTTAAATCTGCTTAATCTTTAGACATCTGTCATGCCACTGTGTAATTTAAGTGCAATAAAATTTGGATACATTCATTTTCCATTTTAATCGGTTTGAGAAGTCAGAGTTATGTTTTTCAGTAATAATTACTCGAATTCATAAGAAGGAAAAGTACAAATTTAACTTCAAATCGATTTATCTCTGAACGACTTCTATAAGTATATATGGATACAGCAAAGCCATCACCATCACGTTAGGACTTCCTCTCTCGTAATCCAGTCCACCTGAAAATGAAGTGGGCCCGCAATTTCCCATCATCTTAAAGAAATGACTTGTTTAAAGAATAGTTTCAAGTTTATCATTTTATTCGGACTGAACCACTCATTTAGTTTAAGGAAGTATATACACTCTTGCAGCCTATTTATAGGTTCACCAGGCCAACAATGATGAACACGCTATGCAGTTAAACTGGCTAAAGAACTAACCCCCTTTCAATATAATGGGAGCAAAAATTTACAACTCCAGAAACTGTTCCCCCGGGGAATATACAGTGAAATCAACATACAATAGCATTGCACTAGAAGTGGAGTTGCTGAAATCGTGAAATCATCTCTGCAAATCCAACGGCAATGTGCTGAAGAGAGTTTCAAGAAGTGGCGCATAATCCATCTGCCAAGTCTCATTTCGAGACAACTGGAAGTTGCGTTTAGTTAATAATAGCGGCTCCTCCGACTGGATCAGGACCTCAGTTGTCACAAGCCTTTTCCTCTATCCATGCCAGAGGGAAACATTACCAGACACAAATAATGGAGTAGACGATGTGCAATTGTGGCAGACACAGCCACACTGAAAAGAAAAACGAGGGCCCTCCGCTGAGCTCTCCCTCTGTCCGCGCGCTCCTCTGCTGTGTGCTTCTACTGATTGACTTTCTTCTCTGAGGAGAAACCTATGAAAAACAGCAGGAAAATCTTTCAGATTACAAATTCAAAATTCATTTCTCTTCTTCTGGCTTAGGGCTAACATAAACGTCGAGGCAGGCAAAAAAAAAAGAAAGATTTTATTCATGAGCTCCCACAAGTTTACACTGAGAAATCAAGAAGTGGGAAATGGCGGGTTATTATTTTAAGCATTGACATATGCTTACCATTTTGTGAAATCAGTTGTGGCCTAGTTCTAATCGTGCCTGAAGAGGAACATTCTATAGGACATCTCGTTCTGGCTGGCATTTTGTGGCTCAGGCATTTGCTTAGGAAAGTAAGTCATGTATACTGCTAGTTTGTTTGGTGCTGACCCCACGGAAAGATAACTTGCTGACTGAACTAGTTTTAAAACATTGTATTAGGTACATAATTGTCAAAGCCATAGAAAAGATCACAGTTCTTAAGAAGTGTTAGTGCATCTTGAAGATTAATATGAAAAATAGGGCATGTTTTAGTAGGACCTGGATAGAGTGCCACAAATAAATACCACAAGGAAGACAAAATCAAAGACATCTATTCATGGCAACAGAAAAAAAGTCTTATAAATGACAAGAAATAAAGTTTTTTCCTTATTTATGAAAACAACTTAGAATACATTAAATGTTTTATACTTGCTGCCCTGCATTTGGTATTTCAAAAACATGCTAAACAAACAGTTTGGTAATAGGAAGAGAATAAGTTCTTTTCCAGGCTTAAAAAATAGCTTTTGAGAACTGTGACCATCATATTAAAAAGATATCTAATATTAGGAGAACATAAGTTTGGGCCCAGAAGCTTAATCCACTGATATGACCAATTTGAAGTTTAGATTTACTCTATTAAGGAAACCTACCACTAGGTATCTTAAAACACTGAGAAAAATCAACTCCTTTGCGGTATTTACAGCACCCTTGTGGAACAGGTATAGGGGCAAGGGCCATCATCCCCATGTTTTAGATGGAGACAGACTTTGGCCCACAACATAATCCATGGCAGAATGGAAATCTGAGCAAAAGCAAAGACAGGTCTTCATTTTTGAAGGGAAGGCAGAGTGTCCCCATACAGTGACGGTGCGAAGATACTTCTGTCGTGGGACCGGGCTCCGTGGTTATAAGGTTAGGACAAGAGAGATACCCCAAGGGAATCGTGGGTCCTCACAGTGCTAGCGAGAGTCGGCTTTGCCTTACTGGTCGGTGAGGAATCTCACTCACTAGCTGTGTGCCTGGGTATTTACTGATGGTATCTGTTACACTCCATGCTTTCATGTTCATGAGAGGGCAGGTTACGTAGCATGATGCTGCTGTGATCTGCGTAGGACCCAGAGATCTACATGGTGGCAGAGGCCATGTCTTGAGACTACACTCAGGATCAGCAGAATCGGAAGTTCAGTTGCTACTAAGAAGGAAGGCGGAACCGATGCAGCAGAGTGGTCAAAAGCATGGAGGGGCTCTGCTCTCGAGGAGCGCACTGACCTCTTAGAATGTGGGCGCTGAGGCAGGAGTGGTAAGGAAACCCAGGTGAGGAAACATTCTTCCCAGCTGGGATGCAATATATTCTATATACCTTGCTTTCTTCCTCTATAGATGTCTATCTTCCATTTAGAGAATTATTGCAATTTATTTACCTGGTGGAGTTGTGACTAGTCTGGATCTATTGTGTGCATTTTTCTCATCTAGGCTCTATCTATCTGTACATATATATCTGTATATATATTATATATGTATAATATGTAGTATATATACACTATATATAGCGCATATATATAGCATATAATACATACACATACATACTATGTGTATGTATTGCATATACACTTATACTGTATATATACACTATATATAGCATACAATTTATACAATATAAATATACAGATAGATAGATCCTAGATGAGAAAAATGCATGCAGTAAGTCTAGACTAGTCACATGTAGTCTATATACATATACGGACCATATATATAGTTATTAATTAGAATGTTTAGTATTTGCTTATAAAATCCATGTTTGAATAGGAGTATATTTACCACCTATATTTTCATATATTCATGTACAAATAAATATACTTTTACACTTTATTTAATATTCCCTTAGCAAAATCACTGAGTTTACTGAGAAGCTGACCTTTCTAGCAGTATAAGGTGAGAAGGCATTTCTCCTGCAATTCTTCTCTAAAAATCTAGAAATAGGCATAAAATTATAACTCTAAATTTTGATTCATATTGTCTATTAACCACTGGAAAAATAATTAAGAAAGTAGTGTATTTTATAAAAGAAAAATATTCTTAACTCTTTGTCCATCTGTACCGAAAATTACCCTAAGTATGGTTCCTAAGTTTCCTCTGTCTATTATATTTCTTAAGCAGCTTTTACTATTTGCCCTGGTTCCTTTATCTCCTCATAGTACTAGGAACTGAAAATTCCAACTAAGGCAGCCATTTTGACAATGCAATGTTTAGATATAAAGACAGTTATAAAAAGACACAAACTGTGAAATACAGACGGGCTTTCAAGACAAGACCATCAGAGTTTATTTGAATAAAATACGCAAACTATGATACTATTATATGTTGCTCCACGTACAGCACGGGGTAGTCCATATTGCTTAGGGGTCATAGCATGGGCTTGGAGCCACACTGCCTGGGCTGTGTGCGTTCCAGCCGATAACCAGCTGTGTGGACTTGGACAAGCTACATTCTCTCTCGGTGCCTCAGTTTCCACATTTATAAAACAGGGACAACAGCAGTACTCATTTCATAGGCTTGCTATAAAGTTGGTGAGAAAATATACATACAGCACCTAAGATAGATTCTGGCATACAGTTAGTGTTATGGGTTAAATTGTGTCTCCCAAAAGAGATGTTTATGTCCTAACCCTTCCACCTGTGAATGTGACCTTATTTGGAAATAGGGACTTTGTAGATATAACCAGGTTAGTATGAGGTCATACAGGATTAGCCTACTCCAACGTAACTGATGTCCTTATAAGGAGAAAATTTGACACAGACAGACACAGAGGGAAGATGGCCACATGAAGACAGAAGCAGAGATTGGAGTTATGTGCCACGAGCCAAGGAACATCTGGGGCGACTAGAGGCTGGAAGAGGCAGGGACGACGCCCCGCTAAGGGCTCTGGAGGAAGCGTGACCCTGCCAACACGTTGATTTTGGACTTCTTGCCTTCAGAGGTGTGAGAGAGTAAGTTTAAGCCTAGTTTGTGGAGCTTTGTTATGGCAGCCACAGGAAAGGAATTCAGTCAGTATTCAATTACTTAGTTATTAGTAGACACTAGTAAAGGCTAATTATAATAGCTGGGCTTTGATCTTCTATATTGTAAAGAAATAATTATGTTTGCTCACAACACAATTTCAATGCCTACATTTCATGCCTTTCTGAATATGTAAGAGTCGAGCTCCAACTTATTAGACAAAGGTCAACTCTGCACCATATGAAAAATCTGGAAGATACAGAAGTGACTGGCATGCAATATAGTCAGAAAACACAGATTTCTGACATTTCACAAAGGAAGCAAACAACATGTTTTCAAGGTTACATGAACTCTACTATGCCGCAATTGTTCTAGAAACATGGAAGTCATTTTGCATCCCATTCTGATAACAGATGAAATGAGGTCAAAATGTTCTTTGTAAAATCACACAACTGTAACCTATTAACATCTGTGGACTTTAATTATAAAAACACCAGTATTTAATGCTATGCAGAGAGAAAGCCAAGCAAGTCTCAAATGCCTTGAAAACCTTTATTTAAATCTTTAGGTTTTGAAAGAATAGTTGATTTTCAATGTGTCTCCAAAGCACTCTAAAATAACCACAGACAGTAACTGGCCACAAAGATGGAAATTAATCGACCTGCAACTTGTTCTATGTTGTACTCAGTACCTACCGACGTTAGTCCCTGGCCAGGGAGACCTTTACCGGGTCCCCACTCTTTAGAGGACCCTGCTCTGCCCTCCTCCAGCCATACCTTCCTTGACAATGTGAGCCTGTCTTCCCCTCAGACAAGCTCCTGGTACCTACACACAGACCCCAAAAGTTTCTGCCTAAGTGACCTTGGGTCTGCTTCCAGGCCTCATGTGGTCCTCTTCCCCAGGCCTGAAGGCTGGCCAAGAGGTGCTGTTTGTAGTGTGGTGAGGGGTATATGGGTGAAATTGGAATGTGCCAGCTGGGCTGTCCTCAGATTCATACTCAAGACCCCTCACAGTGGGAAGGTGAGAAGACAAGGGGGTGAGCCACAGCTCAGGTCTCCCAGTGCCCTGTGTTCTGGCACAGCAGTGGCTGGAATCTGAGCCTGATTCTAAATTTTACTCTGAACTTCCAGGTATATTAATCAAGGTAGGAGGACAGACTACATTGTAACAGTTTCTAAGCTTGATTCATAAAGTTTAAATATTTACACATAGAGGATGCAGTTCTCCATGGATTCTTGGTCCAGGCCCCAGGAATGTTAAAGGTGGGTCTACTGGCGTCAAAGAAATTTAATCATCTGTTACCCACTGTACCTTTTAAAAATCACAAGCCTGCTGCTCTATAAACATTTAACATATAGACATCAGAGCCACTATTCCAGGTTAAATTGTCATAAGAGGAATAATGAAAAGGGAAGATACTAGGATAAAAATATAATGTGCTAGATATAATGGGGTCAGAAAAGTAAATTTCTCAGAAGTGATAAGAAATTAATAAAAACTGAGAAATAGGACAATCTATAGAGCATACAGATTAGCTAAAATTAATTTAAATATCCACAATGCTGAAAAGGGTCATTTTCATTTAAATATAAATATAAAGTAAATTCATTATAAATATAAAGTAAAACGTCTTAAGTATTTATTACAGAAATAAAATTTGCAAGAATTTTAAGAAATACTTTCTGGGGGCTGGCCCAGTGGCATAGTGGTTAAGTCTGTGTGCTCTGCTTTGGCAGCCTGGGGTTCACAGGTTTGGATCCCGGGTGTGGACCTAGCACCGCCCGTCAAGCCGCGCTGTGGCAGCATCCCACATAAAGCGGAAGAAGAATGGCACAGATGTTAGCTCAGGGACAATCTCCCCACCCCCCCCACACACACAAAATACATAAAAACAAAAAGAAATACTTTCTGTTTATAGATTATCAGCAACAGTCTATTTTTTCCACTCATTTTTCCTTCCATTGCTTGAATTTTGGTATTTCATCTCAAAACCACAGGGTCTATTGGCTAGCAGTATATTTGTGAAAGTGGAGAATAAATATATTAGTTATACAATAAACCAATGACTAGTATCAGAACAAAAATGTCTGTATAATCAAAACATTTCTAAGTCTATATTTGCTTAATAATCAATACCGCAAAATTATTTTTAAGAATTCTGAGCAATTGGGTTGGATCTCCAGATTAAAAGGAGGTTTCCAATTAAATGAAACAAAAAATAGCAAGAATCACTACTGAAATTAAATAATGGCACACGAAACATTTATGCCAAGGATGATTTCAGATCTTCTCCCAATTCTTAGGACCTGACTTGAGCTTTGAAATAGCATCAGATTTGGAAGCTAGAAGAGTAGCAATAGGAAACCCAAACCGGTAGATTTCTGAGCAAGGAATTTCTTCCTGTGGTGGTCCCCTAGCCATGATCAGTGCTATTCTCTGCTGTAGACCAGTTGCAGTTAGCTGCAGAGCTGTGCTGGTATGGAGAAGGACAGGTTTCAAATGGCAACATAGCCCACCAGCGACCACCAGGGCTGCCCAAGCACAGATTAGTTCACAACGTATTTATTACCTACTTATTCTTACAGAGTCCTGTATCTTTTCCCTGTGATGTTCTAAACGTCAAGCGAGGAGCACAGATAATAGATGTTAGGAATTCACAGGAAGAAGACATTATTGAGGGTTAGATACTAGTCATATAATAACAAGCTAAAGCCCTCATTCTCATTTTTATAGCTAGAGTTTTAGAAAATTTTAATATAGCAACCCGTGTATTTCAAGGGCACTATAGGATGAGACTCAAAGCACAGATTTTGGAGTCCTATGCATCTGGAATCTAATGCCAGCGCTAAATCTTACTAACTGTGGAATTTAGGCATGCTACTTAAATTCTCCAAGCCTCAGTCTCCTCATCTGTAGGATAATCTAAGAATAAAACCTACTTTATAGCATTGTTGCGAAGATTAAAACAATGGTTTAAAAGTACTTAGGGTGGTACATTTTAGAGGCCTTTTTTTTTTTTTTTTAGGAAGATTAGCCCTGAGCTAACATGTGCTGCCAATCCTCCTCTTTTTGCTGGGGAAGACTGGCCCTGAGCTAACATCCGTGCCCATCTTCCTCTGCTTTATATGTGCGACACCTACCACAGCATGGCTTGCCAAGCAGTGCCATGTCCACACCCAGGATCCGAATTGGCCAATCCTGGTCCGCCCAAGCAGAACATGTGAACTTAACTGCTGTGCCACCAGGCTGGCCCCCAGAGGTCCATTTTTTATTGGGATTTTACATCTGTAGATACTGTCACACAGCATGTTTCTACATGGCAAAGCTCTTATATTTCTCCCCAACTAGACAAAAATCAGTAGATCTTATACACTGACTATAAAATTCTATTTTTGCATACTTTATTTCGTTTCTGAAGGTCATCACGATTCATTTCTATTTTATATAATTATTAGCTTCTGCAACATTGGTTCTGGTAGAATCCAATGGTGATATATAAATGGCCTTATGATATTACTGAATTCTCCAACTCGGGGAGAAAATATCTTTAATATTCATGACAGACCGATATAAAATGGAAAATTATAATTGGGTGGCAACTTGGCTATCATATAGCAATAGATTGCAAAAACACAGATATGCAACAATTATTATGATTAATAGTAAGCCTTTCTAATAAAAGCTCTCCATTTTAGCTGGAACCCAAGAACTTCATTAAAACCAGTGGTTGTGTTTATAATAGAAGCAAAAGAAAAAGCAAGTCGCATAGTTTTCTGATAAACACCTGGACATTTTATTATAGAGTTCTCACTTTTTATCTTTATTCTCTATGATGCTACTGTAAGCTGCAGACTTTGCCACTCCCAGTGCTGTCATGTGCAGCTGTCCAAGCTGTGTACTGCACAACCCTAGGAGCCTCCATTTACATAGACTTGTGAAGTTCACCATCTACAGAACTACACATAGCATCCCTGGCTCCTTTCCTCTACTCCATAGAGGACTCCTTGTACTGAAAAGTAGAATTCTATGATCTCAGATCTGAACTAAATGAGATCAAATTTCAAGTATGGCCTAAAACTGGAATATGGCTCATCTTCAGCTTTTCTGCATAGATTCAAATCTCTGGATATTAACAACTGAGAGTCCCAGGTGAGTGTCATATTGATTTTTAAACATGTAGCAGACATTGCTGACTTTCGTCTATATGTGATGAGAATCGAAGTGGGATTATGGTTATAGTCCAGTTTATACAGCCCACTCCTGGGTGGTCTCATGAGACCATAGAAACAAGCAGTAGAGAATTTAAGCAGTTTCTAGAAAGAAGGAGGAGAATGCTAAACCAAAGAAAAACAAAATAAAAGAGTATTCTTGATTGTGAGTACTTTTAGAAGTGACTTTTTAGTCTTCCCCAGCGTACTTGGAGGTGGGTTGTGGGCAACCCTGGCCTAGCTTGGAGTCTGACATTTAGTCATTAGGGAACACAGTTCTGAGCCTTTGGTTTCCTCTGTCTGTCTGCCAGTGACATTTAAAACATCTGTCTAGCAAACGCCACCTGGAATAGTGGCTGTGCATCTGTCCTTTGTAGGAGAACCCCAGAGCTTTGTTGTTGTTGTTATGATACAGCTCTGCTTAAAGTTTTCATTTCTAACCCCAGATGGAATACTCACTCTGAGGCTGGAATAGGAACAGAAGCCAGAACTGAGATGCATGCATTTCTGCATTCAAAAGTTTTTTTTTTTTTTTCTTAAGGAGTTCAATTTAACCCCAGGTGCATCAAATTAAAGTTGTGTACGCAACTTATAGCAGGTCCTCCCCGAGTCCGAATGAATGTATGCTGAATAAACTTCCCCAAAAGATCCCAGTAAAATGTAAACATGAAAGAATGCTCCATACAGCTGTGGCCTTACCAATTGCCTTCTGCTGCACATCTGGCGGAAACTGGTCAGGAGCATACCACTGATAGTCCGGCTGTGTGGAACAATAAAACATTATTGTAGCAATATGGACTTCAAACAGGACATGGAGGCACATTAAAAATATAATTGTCTCGGTGGCTTTTACAATGCAGACAACACAAAAGTAGTTTCTACCCAGACGTGTGGCCAATCTCGCTCATCTCTCTTACCTCCCTCATCAATATCACCATCACCATCTCCCGACCCCCTCCTAAAGCTGCTGTGTGTTTGGCCAGGATCTCTACTACTTTGGGATTGTGGCATATTTTCTTTCTTTTCAAACAGATGTGTTTTGGATATCTGCAGAAGTATAAACACGTTTGTAAAACTTACTAGAGCCCATAAATCAAACAAAGCAATTTACCATCAACAAAGACTCTTTTTAAAACCCTCACACGGGAGGCAACAGGAAGACCAGGAAAACAAGAAGAAGTTTAAGGTTTTCTGGTGGTTTAACGAAGAAATCTAAGCCAGTAAGTGGGGACATGGCTTAGAGAGGCTCAGGATGGTGAAGCGGGACAGACCTTCCCCTTGGTACTGTTGCTCTGCAGAAACTAGTCTCTAGATTGCTCTGAGAGTTTAGACTAGAGAGGCAGTGAGAGGGCAGGGCAGACTGGATTCTTCTCTTGGGATTTTCTTCTAGGTTTACACCAGTTAAGAACAGCTGGAGGGCTGGCCCAGTGGCACAGTGATTAAGTATGCACGTTCCGATTCAGCAGCCAGGGATTCGCCAGTTCGGATCCCGGGTGCAGAGCAGACATGGCACTGTGTGGCAGGCCATGCTGTGGCAGGCGTCCCACATACAACGTAGATGAAGATGGGCATGGATGTTAGCTCAGGGCCAGTCTTCCTCAGAAAAAAGAGGAGGATTGGCAGACGTTAGCTGAGGACTAATCTTCCTCAAGAAAAAAAAAAAAGAACAGCTAGATATTGAACATCAGGGAATATTTCAAACAAGTTGCATGGACTAAATCATAAGCTATAAACTGGAATTTCAAGATACACTTCCAAGGCCCGTATCGCTGCATTTAACCACTTGGCATGGAGCAATTTCAGCTTTACCTGCCTGTGAGGTAGTCTGTCTTCCTGCTCCCAATGCCCACCTCTGCCTCCTACTTGTCCCCAAGACACAGAGAACATAGACCTTTTGTTCTATTATTCAATTACTTCTTGAAAATAACACAGGAAAATTTCTCTGACAATGAGCCAATAAGGAGCATTTACAGGGCCACCAGACCCCCGAAGTTACCCCTCAATTTCCATCACCGGACAGGACACTAAGGGCCGCTGTATTTAGTACAGTCTGACCTCACTTCACCCCGACTCAGACACCTAGGCTCATGGCTCCTTTTGTCCATGAAAAAGCTAGCAGAGGAAATGAGATCACCTCTGTTTTCTATCTCTTCGTTTATTTTTAGATGTCTCAAATAACACATAGTATAAGTGACGTGAACGTCAGTTTTATATTCCACAAGAGTTGCCAAAAGAAGGTGAAAATACTGTAATTTTACAAACACTATTGCAAGTGCTTCCATTCTGCCTTAGAAATAAGCGTGAAACGTGAAATATTCTTCTAAAGTTAACCCTGGGAGTTTTCGTCAATTCTACTGTTAACACCAAGATTTTGTGTAACTGATGACTGCTTGAAAATGTAGGCCATTCTACATGGCTTGGAACTTTTTTCAAATACATGATCTTACAAGTCATAGGGCAAGTTTGATGAGCTTTTATAGTAGGCAAATTTCTGCCTCCTTTCCACAAATGAAGATTTGAAGAAAAGAGTTCCTTTTACTTCTAGATAAACTTGAATGACTCGTTGGTTTTATAGTTAATCTTTGACAAGAATATTTCTCCAATTCCCCAACCTGTGGGAGCTAACTCCTAAGTAAATTTCTATCTCTTCATGTTTCTCACAATCTTAATTTACTTCTACATTCTGAAAAAGAAAAAAATTTAAGGAATGGTAACTGCGTTTGGAGATTCCCAGAATTGCTTCTGGCGAAGACTGAAAAGTCAGCAAATGTGAAGAAAAAGAAAAATGGGGGAGGGTGAGCAGACAGTAGTAACCAGCAACAACACAGAAAGACCCAAATTCTCAGCAGGGCGCTGTGTCACACCAGGGTCAAATAAGAGAAGCTCATTAAATTCTGACATCTTTCTGCCACCCAAAGAGACATTATCTCCTCCCCTGGGAAAGGGCTTGGAGTCACACTCAAATACCAAAGTATGAGAAGTGTCAGGCAACCGAGAGAATCATGCAGTCCATTGATGCTCTGCGAGGAAAATTCCAGTGAAAATCTCAGATTCTTTGCATAATTAAAAATACGATTAATAAAAACTAAGGGGGAGGGAGGTTGTCTGAGCAAATCCAAAATGCAGAAAAATGCATAATTTTTTTCCTGTATAAAGATTCTGTCTATGTAGGCAAATAGAGGGTGGAAACAAGCATCCAGAGCACGGGCAAGGGTGGGCTACAGCTATTGACAAGGAAGGGGTGGGCGCTTTGGGTCTGACTTATTCAGGTTGACTGTCCAAATCAATTCCACTCATAAATAATTGCTCCACTGTTCATTTCATTTTGCCTCGGTAGACACGGCCATAGAGAGCAACTTAAGTGGGTCACTTTTTCGTGGATCCTTTAAGAATATCCTTTCAATTCGAAAACGTCAAAAACTATTTTGCACAGAGGTAGCGATACCCGTAGTAGTTCAATATAAGTTTACAACAAAAAAAGGCATCTCCCAGACTGTTTTGCTGGATTCACTTTGCTGTTTTTTATATACAAAAATGTTCTTTTGGTAGAGTCAGGTATGTTATTAAAAACGACACACATAAAATGTTTTATCTTCGTTCAAGGAATTATAGCTCAATTGGATAGCTTTCAGTTAATATAGTGTCCCAAAGATAATTATGGGGTACATTGACCACTGTAACTGCAAATTAGAGGCTGACATGAAAGACAGGCTCTTTCTGTAGACAATATTATGTGCCAAAATCCCAGAATAACAGAGATCGTTTTTACCAAAAGAGAACACTAAGCACTTATTTGTTGAAATGAGAGTTCTTACTTACTGGGTGCTTCTGTAGGTCCTGCACAGCCCTGGGCCCCGTTGGAACGCATGGATCCTGCAGGTGGAAACCCAGGCTGCAGCGACAGGTTGGGAAACACATCTGAGGAGAATAAGGCTGTTGATTCATTGGAAGTGGGTGAAACTGGGAAGACACACCGATACTTGCTTCACACAACCCCAAGGTTTGGTTTAAATCCTAAGATTTAGCCTAAACCTGGCATAATCGTAACTCAAAATAGTAGGCGTGTCAATATAGACTCTGGGACTGATACAGGTGGGGCTCACTAGCCAGATTTTACTGAAGATGAAACTACAATTATTTTTCCATTTTGAAGAAACTAGAAACACTTGAAAGGCATACAGAGTTCAGTTTATGTTTGCAAGTTATCTTCACAGAGGGTCCTCGTTTAAGAAGAACCAGCCATTGAGCCATAAAATAAAATAAGCTTCTTAAGTTGCTGCCAGAGACTCCTAAGGCATAACTAAGTCCAGAAAGGAAATTAAGAACTAAGAGAAATAACATTCATTCCTTAAGGCTACTAGAGAACCAGTGGGATAGAATGATTCAGTGCCCAAGAAAATATTCTATTTTCTCAAAAGGCAAACATCTTTGATGTAGTTTCCACTGTAAATTGTGTAAGCAACTGCAGGAAATACCAAGGAAATGTATTTCCCAGGTGTCTGTGGGTCTATGACGGAATCCCCATTTGCATGAACCCACACTAAGGTAACGTTCTGTAAAGCACGTGTTTTTCACGAGCGTTAGGGTCGAGAGGCCTTGGCAGCTCCCAAGCACTCTCTGTCCACTGACATTTTAGTCGAGAATGAAAAGCATGGGTTATTCCAGGCCTTCTGTAGCAGAGCCTGAAGATGCCTTTAGCTGGGACCATGGGGAACTGTTGCAATCGGGAATAAACGTGTGGGTGAAAAAGTTGCCATTTCAACCATGACAAGAGGGCTTGGTGAATTTAGGTAAGGATCAACGTACCTGTTTTAATTGTTTTTCTAGTTTTTCTTTCTCCATCTGACAAGCTTTTATCTATGGACAAAATAAAAGCAGTTGTTTATCAAAGAGTTTGAATGGTTAGTTCTAACACTATTCTTGACCCAGCCGTCAGTGACCGACTCAGAAGCCCAAGGGGTGAAGCATTGACAGCAGTAATGCCAACAAAAACAGTCAAGTTTGGGATTTTCCAGACATGCATTGGTTCTGTCTTGAAATTCCCAAATGAAACTTGGAAAGTTGGATAGTTTCAAACCGTTATTCCAACCTGTTGGGGCTGTTATAATTCCCAGTTTTAGGCTGATATAGTTAGATACAGTTACAGATATAGACACAGATATGGATATAGAAACAGCTTCCATCATTTAGTGAATGTAATTGGAATTGGTCAGCCACGCTTTCAAAGGCTTCCACGATAAATTTTAGTTTTATATTAACTTTTTTTTTTAAAGATTGTCCCTGAGCTGACATCTGTTCCCAATCTTCTTTTTTTTCTTCATCTTCTCCCCAAAGCCCCCCAGAACATAGTTGTATATTCTGGTTGTAGGTCCTTCCAGTTGTACTATGTGGGATGCCGCCTCAGCATGGTCTGATGAGGGTGCCAAGTCTGCACCCAGGATCCGAACTAGTGAAACCCTGAGCCGCAAACTTTACTCGGCCACGGGGCTAGCCCAGAAGTTTTACATGTACTTAATACATGCCAGACACTGATGTAAGTGCTTTACACATGATAACTCACTGAATCCTCCCCACACTCCTATGTGATACTTCATATTCTCATCCCTATTCTACAGATGAGGACACTGAGACATGTGATGCTGAGTAACTGGTTCAAAGTCACACTGCTGTACTTTATGGCTTCTCACTATCGAAGGCCCAACCTCATCCAGCAGAGTCACTCACCCTGGGTTCCCTACACACCTGACACACCTACAGAAAGCTGGTTTTTCTTTGACTCTTCAGTCATGCTATTGTCATCCCCACACCCCATGTCCCACACCCTATAAGTCATGGTCAACCGTCCCCTGCTACATGGCACCTTGCCAAGTCCCACCTATCAGAATTATTCTCTCCTTCCTTGGTCGTCCCATTCAGCTTTATACATTTACTATGCAACTTTTTACAGTCCAATATGTACTATGTACAGTCAATGCTCATTATTTGCACAAGTTCTAGAAAGTCACCATGAACACTGAAGTAGTGAATCCTGAACCACTGCTCAAAGGGAAATGCAGCATTAGGTTCCTACCAGCTTCTGGTGATTCCATTTTTCATTAATTGATCAATATATAATCTTATTTTATGTGTGTTGCTGTTAAAAACACCTCATTTAATATATATCGTTGATCCTTTAACATTGAACTCACGGCCAACAGCACTATATTCATCCCTGAATGAAGCTTATCTAACACCTCTGTGTAAGGCACATCACAGCCTTTGTGTGCTTAGCAACACGAGACAGGGCTCCAGCACTATCATTGGGGGTCATTTTAAACAATGCAACCATCGACAAAAAGCACAAAAATGCGAAAACTGTGGCACTAAATAGACCATAAAAAGGACACTTTTTACAGCATGAGAGCTGAGACAAGAATAGCAAGGATCATTTTTTTATTCCCTTACAGCCTATAGCAGAATGCCTTGCAGAAAGAAAGCATCAAAATTACCTTACAAGGAACTGAACGTGGCATACTACTTATACAACTAAATGAAACAATCAAAAATGTCCCCTTCCAATAGATGACAATCATTTATGAAATACCTGTGAGACACGACCTGAGCTGGATGGTTTTGTATAGATTTTTTCACTCAAGCCTGAGAACAACTTTGTGGAGTCGTGACGTAGGTATCATTATCTATATTTATGGTGAGTGTACTGAGAGAGGTGAGGTAACTTGTTTTAGAGACAGAAGTTTTAGAGTTATAAGAAACATTTTAGAGATCATCTAGTCCAACTTTGTCACTTTACAGATAAAGAAAAGGAAGCACAGAAAAGCTGACTAACTCTCTCAAGGTCATCATCGACTGTCAAAGCAGGCACCAACAGGGGACTTTTACCCCTAAATCCCTCCTACTCCTGAGTATCCCTAATTAGTTTTTACTTCGCCACACTGCCAACTTATAAATCATTGGCTTAAAACGTCCTTAGTGATAGAATGAATAAACTCTGGTATGTAGGCAACTAGTACCAGAATAATTTGACCTAAAAATTCCTTTTTGGTCAAATGGTCCATTTGGACTACAGATAATATGCTATTCAAATAAGGTAATGGCAATTCTACTAGACTATGCCATTTAATCTGCTGTTAATACATTTAACATGGATTGTTAAACCATCTACCACATCTTTTTGTGAATTCTGTCATCCTTTTACCAGAGTGAAGGAGACTTTTGAAAAATAAATGTTTGGACTATCATTATTTTAAAGAAAATTTTGATGGTTTTAAGATGTCACCAAGATCTTCCCTTAGTTTATAAGCACAGTTATACCCTAGTGTACTTAGATGATACATTTATTTTGTTGATATCAATCAAAAATTATAGATGACACAGGAATGAAAACTATTTGTGGAACATAGTCTACAACATAAGTAGATGGTTACGTATTCCTGGTTATGTTAAAAACTTCTATAATGGCAAGGACACTGCCAATCTTAGACACAATTTATCATCAGTTTGAGCTTAATGTAATAGAAAGAATAAAATTAAAATATGGCAGGAAATAAAATAATTTCTGCAGCGATAACAAAATAAATTAAGGCAGCTTTGCATGTAAGACATAAAAATTGAACCAGTAATTTTCTCACCCAGAGTAATCAGAACATTTTCTCACCCACTGTTTTATAAAGTAGGTTGCATGAATTATTTTCAGAAAAGAATTTTATTATATTTTACCACTAATTGATTCTTTCCAATTTCTTAGAAAGGAAATGGTTCTGCCAAATAATTTTTCCATGTAAAATTAGGAATTTCAAGTCAATCCTCGAAAAACATGTCAGAGAAGAAATTAAAGTTAATTCACAATCCACTTTGTATTAGGAAGAAGAAGATGACAAATAGTTTAAAATTTCTTTTAAGACTGAGAATCTTGAAGCTACAGAGCTGTCACAGCATGTGCCACAACAATTTCCTATTTATTGAAAGCTTTGCATGATTTTGCAAATCAAAAATTTTGTGGTTCGTTTTCTTTCCTTAAGCCAAAATTGTGTTAGGTACATTTTTCTCATTAACATCAATATTTATCCATCACGGCAATTTCCCAAGTCTACTTTTAATCTATTCTATTACACTTAATTTTAGTATGCTTACATTTAATATATCCTATTTCAATAAACTGGCTAACATTATCTGGCTTCCTCAAGAGTGCTCCAGGAACATTCAATCTGGGAACCCACTGAACAAAATTCTTGGTTTCACTAGATATATAAATGACATTTAGAAATATGTATGTTTTTAGAAGACAGGAACTTTCCAACACAGCCCTTCAAAGAAAATGACAAGAACTTACAAACAACTTCACTGTACTGGAGTGTTTTGTTTTTAAATTTGAGTGTGAGGTAGTTCAACTCCCATTCCACCAAGATAAATATGAGAAAAAGATCAAAAGAATTGGATTTTATAAAAGACTTTGGAATCCAATTCCTTGTGTAACTACTTAACACACTTAAGTTAAAAGAAATCTCCAGTCATTTTCATCTTCTTACAAGATTGTTTAAGAATGATTTCATCCCAAGTGCTAATCTCTCCAAAAAAAGCCAATGTCAATTAACAGAAGCCAAAAAGTCTTGATTTCCTCTTAAATGAGAAAATAAAAATAAAACACACACGTGCTGGCAAAGATTATTTTGTTTTGACTTATACCTGAGAATTCAGCCTGTTCAACTGGGATTGAGAAGTTTGATTAATTTGCTGTAGCTCCTCTTTCTCTTGATTGAGTCTTTCTCTGTCTGATCGTTCCTTTCTGAAGTCTTCTTCATATATTTGTACCTAGGAAATATTAACTTGCTGTTACTGTCAGCGTCCTTTTCTCTTAAGTCATTGAAATGATTTCAGAAGAGGTGCTATGCAGCCTTGTCCAATCTGAGGCATTCCTATCCTCTTTTCATGAATATTTCTTCATGGTGAGATTTCATCCTGATACATATGACTATAATTTTATCTTTCACATTGTTTAGAGTGGCAGTTCTCAACTCTGGCTCCTTGAGCATGTATCAGGGATTCAGAAGTAAAGTAATAAGATGGATATTTTGAAAAAAATTCCCCTCACCCATTATTCTGCTGCATATTCCATTACTATGATAACCCTCACCCTCCCAACCCTGTCCTAGCGTTAAACGTCACTGTACTGTTTGGGAGCTAATTATTCATGCCCAAAACAACGCTTTGACATGCGAATACTGCTTGAAGTTCTAAAACACGGTTCACTGACAACAGATGTTAAGTGAAGCCACTAAATGTTGACATGCAAGGTTTCCAAATATAAATTATAGGTTGAACACAAAATAGAAATGAAAGGCTCATGTATGTGAAAAAGCAAAGCATGATTGTTAAAAGGTATTCACAAGTGTTGCCCTTTATAAGTAATTTTGGGGGTATGTCATAAAAAAAGAAAGAGTAATATTTTAGTGGAATGCCTCTCGAGAGGTACTCCAAAGAAACCAGACAAGTAACCAAACCAAAAAGAAAAACAGATTTAATTATTGTTGATTTGAATTGACATAGTGTTGACTGATGGCTTGGAGACCACTATGTGGAGCTACGCAACCAAATGAAACTTAGGGAACGAAGCAAAGGAATTTCTCTAAAACCATGATTTAAATGACAACTTACTTTGGAAACTCCTAGCTGGTTTTTGTCTATTCACACTAATGCATGTTGTACCATCATCACCCACAGTGCAACAAATTTTAACTAGAGGTTTATCACTTTTAAGTCAATAAAAATAGAAGGAAATGTAACAGGCAAGAGAGGAAGAAATGCAACATTTAATATAGATCTAGATGCAGATATAAATATTGAATTTTAAGGCTTTATCCACCAGAAGCATTGCAAGGGAACTATACCCAGCCAAGCTCACATTTTGTTTGGGTTTTTTCTTTTTGGTTGAGAGCTGAGGTTCAATTCCAGACACAGTTAAACTAATGCTCTGTAAACAATTTCCAGAGGCATTTGAACTGGGAGAAGCCTATCTGATCAGAGCTGAACACTTTATCACACACAACAGTGATAGTGATCTCATGACTTTAGTCAGCTGGCCAAGATTCTAGCTCAGTTTCTTCATAAATTTAAATCCTTTAGTGTTTCACATGGTACTTAGTGATGTAATGATTGTGGGTGCCCAACTAGAAATGTGTGTCGTTAAAATGTGTACGCAGAAAGTTAGCAAAAGAGCCACACAAACACTAAGGAGATGGGTTCTGGTAAAAGAATTCCTGTCATTGTCTGTATCAAATATAAACTAAACCATTACCATAAACTCCATGTCTAAGAGTGACTCTCTCACATGTGGTGTGCATTATGTGAGAGCATCGAAGATGATTCAAGTGTCTGAACATAAGCACTGCTTTTTTTGGAGGAATCCTGGCTAGCATCAATGGTACTTTAGGGGTGGAGAATTTGGCAGAGCTTTAACACTCTGACTACTACCCCATTCCCCTAAAGGGTTTATTTTTAAGCTATATATTTGATCCTGAATGTAAGAGAGCAGATCATTCAAATGCAGTTGATAGAAAAAGAAAATCCACCTTTACCATCAAGTGCTCTGACTTTTTTAGATTTACAGATAGGCTATTTCCTATGAAGTAATAACTAAGTAACAACAACAGTATCACAATTGCTCAATTCTTCCATGTATTGCAGCAAGAATCCTTGTCATTGGCACTTGTTCAGAGCAAAACAGCCAATGAAGCATACCCAGGGACATCAGAAAAATAAGACTTCCCAGCCCTGTGTTCTATGACACCCTCATGCCCATTGCTAATGTATTACAGACAATGTGTGCTTCACGGATCAGAATTCCTACATATATCCCGTATTTATCGATATCACCACGAACTGTTCCAGCCCTTTACCTACACTGCTTTATCTAACCTCTCACAAGAAAGAAGATATGATATGCATGGGTGGCCCCTCAGCTAAGTCAGCTCCAGCTGGTTGAACTAAATTTAGACTCAAATAGTTTAGGCAGGGCTCTATCCCCACAGCTCTGTGCGGCTGATACATGCAGAAGCTAAGACAGGGCAGCCTTTATTCTGGCTGTCCACTTGACAACAGTGAGTGAGGTGGAGGGGGTGGTGAGGGCGAAACCATTGCGCATCAGTAAATTGCTAGGTGGTGCCATCCATGAGTTGGGTAGATGAACAGATCTGTCTCTTCAGTGATTATGAGCAACGCAGAGTATTCCCTTTAAAACTGCCCTCATTGTTCAAAAGCCTGGAGGACAGCAGCCACAGAATAACAGCCAGCTTCTACCATTTTCTGAAAAGGTCCAGACTTTGGGTTAATAATATTTCCAAAATAAATCACGTCTACACGAATCTCTCTAGACCCAGTGTCAAGAGAATCTCACCGAAAGGTTAATTAATATGCCCTTCTTTTAACTGTATGATCTTGGGCAAGCCATGTAACCCATCTGAAACTCAATTCCCTCTTTTATAAAGTGTATGTTGGGCTAACTGATCTATATTCTCCCATCAAGCTTTAAAATTAGATAATTCTAATGAAAATAAATGCAAAAATCTGTGACATATTTTGAACAGCAAAGCTTCCAAAATGTCCAAAGGAGCATGAGCAAAGGGATCTACATTCTCCACACGATCGTGCCACTTTCAACTTCTCACCTGCTGTTTGAGAACTTCCATTTCTGTTCTCATCTCCTCATGGCAGCACTCCATTTCAGACTTTCCCAAACAGTCCTCAGGACATGAAGAACACTTGATATTCAAGGCTTCCTGAAGAGCCTATGTTTAAGATAAGTACACAGTTGATCTAAGAGTTACCACATCCTACGAATTCCCCTATAATTCTTGCAATCATCTCAAATGCACCTGCAAAGTAGAATTTCATTTTTAATGCTACTTTCATGACTGAATAACTTTCTTCTTTCTGATTTTCTAGCATAGATCTATTGTTTTTCCCCAGAATCTCTGTCTTTTCTTCATGATGATGCTTATGCTATTCAACTCTCATTGGCTTTCAAAAAATATTTTGTTTTTTTTTTAAAGATTTTATTTTTTTCCTTTTTCTCCCCAAAGCCCCCCAGTACATTATTGTATATTCTTCATTGTGGGTCCTTCTAGTTGTGGCATGTGGGATGCCGCCTCAGCGTGGTTTGATGAGCAGTGCCATGTCCACGCCCAGGATTCGAACCAACGAAACACGGGGCCGCCTGCAGCGGAGCGCGCAAGCTTAACCACTCGGCCACGGGGCCAGCCCCCTCAAAAAATGTTTTAAAAAATTATTTTATTGAGGTCATACTGGTTTACGACATTGTGTAATTTCAGGTGTATATTATTATATATCAGTTTCTGTACAGATTGCATCTTGCTCACCCCCAAGAGTCTAGTTTTTTGCCATCATCATACATATGTGCCCCTTTACCCCTTTTGCTCTCCCCTGCTCAACTCTCATTGTTATTTCAGAGGGCTCTGACGTCGAGCCCCCTCCACCGAACCAATCATGAAAGGAAAACATATCTTCAGGCTTTCTCTAGATCTTCTGCTTCAATCAAATATACAGTCTATCAATAATGCTCAAACTTTAGGGAGCACCAGAATCACCTGGACAGGGAGCAAACGTGCCCATCTCTGGACACTACCTGCCCCCAGAGACCCTCAATCAGGCGGTCTGGGGATAAGGTCGGAGAGTCTGCCTTCCTCAAACGCTGATGCTGCTAGTCTCAGATGACATTTTGAGTAGTATTTTGCTATATAACCATGTCCCCAGTAGGAAAGGGAAACCCACAGCAATGTGAACCCGACAGATTCACTATCCGCTAGAGCTGCTGCACTGCTGCTCCTCTACCCTTCCTCCTCGCCATCCCGTGCCCGCCCACCTACAGTCACATTTACTAGCCAGTAAAACATCCATTAACTCAAGACAGGGTGGAAAGAGTACTCTGCTTTCTTGACATCCAGTACAACCTGGTGTTTTCACCTTGAGGTGAGGAGGTGAAAGACATTAAGAGACACTTAGATTCACCGACAAGATTATCATCCTTCTCATTAGCGCATGGTGGTCTTACATATACTATAGTTTGACAGATATAAAAGACATTTCCTCTCTTCAGAAGACCTTGGTTCATGATGAGTTCAATAAAATGGCTGCCAAAAATTGTAATACAACACACCTCATCCTGGTGCGGTCCCAGAGCCCACCCACGGTATGGCTACTTGCTCATTATCGAATGAGTCTTCTATACAAATAGAAAAGGTTCACTTTCAGGGCTCCAAGAACTCATTTCCTTGGTGAGAATTTCTTTAATAGTTTCAATGATGTTTGTTTGATGATACTATTAGTAACTCACATCCCTGCATTACTAAACAATATGTTCATAAAGGTAGGAAAATAAAAGCAAATTTATGGGCTCGAATATGTGTAGACAGACTAGAAATTTCCCAATAGAATATCTTATAGTCTACGGATACTGTCTAGCCTGATGTAAATATCATTTTTCAGGAAGTTGTGTAAGAGAAACAAGAACTTTCTTCCTTCTCCAAGAAGAATTTAAAGAAACAACAAAAGTTGTTTAACAATTTGTTTTGTTAGAATTTGTTGCTAAGCTATATAGTTATAGAAAGTATCGTAATAGTTATAATTTAAAAAAACGTGTTACTATTAGCCGAGAGAATCTACGGTGGGGAAGCCAAGCGAGTCAAGACAATTAAATATGCTGCTTCTGTATCCTATACTTATGAATAGACTATTTTTGTGGGTCTTGTCATATTTGAATTTCCTGGTATACTTTTCATGCTATTTAGGCTTCTAGTAATTTTGCAAATGAGTCATAAATGAAAGGTGAGTCTAATAGACGTTTATTCCACCTTGGGGTTTTCCAATTTCCTTGAACAAACACCTGTAACCTATTCTAGAACAGTAATTTACCATCAGCACAGATATGCTAAACAGATCTACCCATCTCACAGTGGTGAGATGTTAGACAAATTACTTTTGCCCATGGGTGGCACTGGCTGACTAGCCTCAGGTAATTTCTCTCACTTTGGTTAGACATCTGGCTTCTCTTCAAGAACTTGATGAAAACAATGCCCTTGGGTATTTCCTTCAAAGCAAATAAGTTGAATTGAGTGCACATAGTTGTGTGAACTTCTGAGAACCATATGTTAATTACTAAACTGACACGCTACAAATTTCTGCCGAGTGAATGGGCCAGCAGACAGTCCACTTGTGCAAGTCGGGTGGGCCCCGATTTCCACGCTGTGATGTTCACTGAGCACAATCAGCTACCCAAATCGACATTTGGAGTAACTTCTATTTATTACAGTGGTAAAAAAGAAAAGAAAAATCTACAGTCTAAAATAGGAAAATAATTTCTTACATTTCATTAGACACAAATACATGAGCTAAATGAGAAATAATTCTTATCCTAGCTCATCACTTTATATCTACGTTTTCTAAGTGACAGTTTAAGGTATAGATGTCTGGGATGAAATCTTTTCTGGCTTGAAGCACCTTTTTATTTTTCCTCACTACTCATAAGTAATGTCTTATGCCGGTTAAAGAGTGAATCTTAGGGCCAGAATTGACTATTGCACACACTATGCACTAGCTAATTTAATTAATTAATTGATTCAGCCATTCATCTGTTCAACAAATATTTAAGAACATACTATGAACAAGGCCCTGTTCTAGGCACTCAGAATGCAGGAGTGAACAAATGAGAAAAACCCAGGGACACATTATGACAGTTGTCTTTGAGAGTCCCTTCCCCCAAATAAATATATATGAAAATTATATTTTTTAACTGCATTCTCTTAAAGATGAATATATTAATATTAATATGAAAATTTGTTGTTGTTGTTGAGGAAGTTTGCCCTGAGCTAACATCTGTGACAGTCTTCCTGTATTTTGTATTTGGGTACCCACCACAGCATGGCTGCTGATGAGGGATGTAAGCCGGCACCTGGGAACCAAACACGGGACACCAAGGCAGAGGGCACCAACTTAACCACTAGGTCAGGCCAACCTCAAAAACGTTTTTTCAACATCAAAGTTCATTTTTTTCTTCTGATTTTAAGAGAAATGAAACATATTAATGGGCCACTAAAAGTATTGTGGGCCCTCAACACTGTGCCTACAAATGCCTGACAGAGAAGTTGACCCTGCAAAAAACCTATCCTCATGGAGCTTACAGTCAAGATGGGGAGACAGGAAACAAATAAGATAATAAATATGAGATATTAAACATACATTAGCAATAAATTTCAAAGAAAAATTAAAAAAATACTAGAGGTGGAGTCCTTTATACAAAAATCCTCTTTGGGAAGGTGACTTTTGTATAAAGATCTGAATTTTGCTCAAGTCAGTTTTTCTCATTGAGATTTTATGATTATAATCATAAGGGTTATAAAATTTTTACTAACTTTCAAAAAATTTTTGCTGACTATAAATACAGATACACAAAAATGAAGGGTGCACACGGACATGAGCAAAAAACCAGAGTTCTTGGCTGTTCTAATTTCTACAGGCCTTATATCCTTATGTCTACATTTAAAGAAGTAAATTAGAGGATAAAAGAAAGTTTATCAAACAATATATCAAAAATCGGAGAGATTTCAAATATAATCTCAGTTAACGTTAGTTCCTCTGATTGATTTGTGGAGAATTTCTAGCAGAGAATAAAAGGGAAAATTCATTTGCCCTGAGTTTGTATCTCTGAACGTTGTTTTTCTCTCTGAGAGGATAGAGAAGTAAATTGTTTTCAAAGTCAGTCTCCACTTTTCCATTTTCTCCTGAATAACTTGTCCCACAAACAGGTCAAATACAGCATTGCATTTATGAAGCACCTTGTCAACTATACACATACATGCTTAACACTTTGGGGATCTTTAAATGACACCTGTGATCACTAGTTAACTACAACATGGCACAGTCCAAAATACAGGCATGGAGCACGTTTTCAAGGCCAGTCAATCACCTACTCTTGTTTTAGAAGCAATTTCTATAACTTTGGTTAAGAAATATCTAGCTATCTAGATATCTCTAGAGATGCCTATCTCAACTCAAGCATAAGCTGCAAGTACTCCTGTGGGCCACATATGACGTGGCTCTTGGAAAGGCAACAGCAAAGGATTTAACTTTCTCCCTGAACAAGCCAGTGATCCCTTCCCCAGAAAATTAAGCTATTCGTCTGTAAAACAACATGTATACACACAGACACTCATGCATCATCCTTCTGCAGCATTTCACAGGTAGGTCCTCTGAATAGTTAAATTGGAGCAAAGGCATTAAACCACTTGGGTTTTCCTAATGGACGTACTCCCCCGCCCCCACCCCGGCCCTCCCTCCCCCCATTAAAGGTGAGTTTTATGCTTGTTCTCAGGAAGGCAGCCCTCTCAGCCTTGGGGTTGGCATTTAGCATGCTTCCATAGAGTATACATCACGCCCAGCTCCATAGTGACGATTTTAAAGAGCAGCCTGTTTCCTCAGGAAACTTCTGCGGTTGACCAAGAGATACGCTACTGTTCGAAAACACCCACTTGCTTTATGTGGTTCTTCGAACTAAAAAAGTGTTCTTACTGTTTTCTATAATTTCTCCTCATGTCTCTTTTCCATGATGATTCTTTGCATGGGCATGGATTCCTGAAGCCTCCTTAGCCAAGTATGGCTGAAAGATGCAGACAGGAGTCATTTATAAAATTATCGAGAAGCTCCTGGGCAAGCCCCCGGGCCCGGGAGCCACACTGCAGCGTAGATTTTGTCGTGACTCTCAGTCAGGAATGTGCTCCTCATACAGGGACCTCTCCCCCGATCTCCCAGCCAGACCGGGCCTCATACCTTATTGAGGCGTTTTATTTCACATTCATAATGCTCCTTCTTCTTGTTCGCGAGAGCGTTTTTTTCCTTCAAGAGCTTATTTTCTTTCTTCAATTCGTGTAATTCTTCATTGAGACTCTCCTTTTCCTTCTGAAGTAAAGAGCAAGAAAACAAAAGCAAAATCAATAAAATTCACATGAGATGATATTGTAGGAATACTTCTGAAATACAGTAAGAACAGGACCTGCTGGATTTTCACACAACATTCCATCTGAGCAATATTCTGTGGGTGGAGGATGGGGTTAGGATAGAGGAAACCTTCCTTTTATCCCTACTGCCACTAACTCTTGTGATCCCAGAAGAAGATACCAAAACCCCCAATCTTCTCGTTCAAAGGTCAAATGGGTCATCAGAACAAGCTAGCTCCCATGTACAAGGTGACGGGTAAGTGACTCGGTAAAAGTAACTGAAAGTTGTAAAAAGAAAAAAGTGTCACTGCAACAAAAAATACTAAATATCTTGCACCCCAGTCCTGCATCCTTCTGGAATGGAGAGAGGGAGAAAAGAAGGTAAAACTTCAGGCAAAAAAGACCCTTTGGAGCACTGTTTTGTTGTGATCATTACTTTTAAAAGGCAGAAATCAGCTAGGCCAACTGCCACCAGGCTACCATGTTTCAGATCACCTTCAAGGAATCCAAGGGCAGCCTGGTGACATAGTGGTTAAGTTTGTGTGCTTTGCTTTGTCCGCCCAGGGCTCACGGGTTTGGATCCTGGGTGTGGACCAACCGCTCATCAAGCCATGTTGTGGCAGTGTCTCACATACAAAATAGAGGAAGATTGGTACAGATGTTACCTCAGGGACAATCTTCCTCAAGCAAAAAGATGAAGATCGGCAATAGATGTTAGCTCAAGGCCAATCTTCCTCACCCTCCACAAAAAAGTGAAAAGAAAAAAGGAATCCAGTGTTTTAAATAATTGAAACAAAGTTAGTTGCTCAGACACTAACAGGCTCTGGATTCAGACAGCATCTGAATATTTATATATTATTATATATATTATTTTACATATTATATATAATATATATTGTATATCCAGTTTTATATTCTGAATAGAAAACTTTTTGTGGCGTGAATTAGATTCTTAATGAGATGGAGATTTTAACCTGGTAAAAGAAATATTCCAGAATTTAGCTAAATCAAAATGAGAAAATAGTTAATGTATATGTTAATGTACGATATTTTAGTAATTAATATTTCCCAATACAATAATGAGATTTAAGAAATCTACTTTTGGGGATTCGTTTCCTTTAAAAGTGAAAACATTTCTATTTTCTTTTATTTAAATAGAGAGCCTATACGCTTAGAAAATGAATCAATCATTTTCTAATTTAGCATAATTTAAGAGAAAATTACTTCAACTAGAAAATGGTCCCAAGTGCATGAGGGAAAATTGCCACGATTCCTGGTCAGGGTGAAAATGGAAAAGGAAAGGGCGGCTGCATGGCACAGAGGGAGGGGGTCAGCCTCGTTTTCCTCTGACTCGCTGTGGCAAAGATGTCCTTAGCAAGATAGGAAAACCCGGACTGACACCGTCTGAGGGTTTTAGACACTGCCTTAAGATTCGTGCCAGTTTTAAAACACAGCCAAAACCTGGCAACATCAGTCATAAGACTTCACTCGAGAATATTCACACTTCTTGTTTTTTCTTAACATACCTAAAAAAATGAGAGACCCTTAAGGTTTTCCTCCCACTTTTTTTTTTTTTCTGCAATATTCATTAAGTCCAATAACTGAAAGTAAAACCAGGAATCCTCCTTAGGAGAAACTGCCTCCTCAGCGGCCACAGTGCATTTTCCCATGTACCAAGTTATCAATTTTTGCAAGCCATCTGACCTCTACTCCTCAGCTTTCTCATCTTTAAGATGGCTAAAATATTTTCCTCCCAGGTGGGCTGAGAATGTCAAATCAGATGGTGAGGCTGAAGTACTTTATAAAATGTTATACTTTTACGATTACAAAAGCAATAGCTATTTGCAAAGCTCTCTGTAACCTGAAAAGCAGCTATACGAATGCAAGGTATTGTCATATTACTATTAACTAATAAAAATAATAATTATGAGTAAAAGCAAAAGAAAAAAAATTAATTTCCTCCTAGGCTGAAATGCCCTGGAAAGATAGCAAAGCTACGGATCAGCTCTCTGCTGGCGGTGCCCGGCAAAGCGTGGCTTGCCTGTTTGTGCAACAAAGGAGGAAGCGAGAGGGCATCTCCTTCCCTTTGACTCCAGAGAAGGGGCCCTTATCTACGGCTTTCGGGCCTTGCGTAACCACTACACCCTCGCACAGTGGTCTCTGCTCGGCAGACTTGATTTTCCTAACAGTAGGTTTTGAGCAGCAACCCCGCCCCCGGCTGGCGCTCGGCCCGCCCACCTCCTCGCGCTGTCGCCGCTCCCGGGCCGCGTCGCGCTGTCCGTCGCTCTCTCTCTGACTCTGCTGCCGCTCCTTCTCGTGTGTGCTGAGGCATCTTTCTGCGGCGACCAGTTTCATTTGCAGCTCTGCGACCTGAGGAAGTCGTTCACAGGCAGTTGCAGGTCCCTCTTCGGAAGCCCACACACCCCGAGATTTATTCCCAGACCATGCCCTTGGGGACAGAAACGCCCCACACCTGGGCGTCCCCAGAGGAGAGGTTCTACTTTCCACCGCCCCTAACAAAGATCAGGATATTTGCATGTAAAAAGGAGCTTCCGCTACCGGATAAATCAAACACCAAACAGCCTCCAGCTCTTTCCTCCCTTCTCTAAACCACACCACTTCCAGGGAGCATAGACTTAGCCCCTAGACTGGGGAGCTTCCAAGCTTGTCATTCTCTTCTCAACCCTCAAGAGGCTCCGTGCCTGATCTGATTCTACGGGTCGGGGATAGGCAAAGTGCCTTACACCAGAGCGGACCTGGCCTTTAACTCATCAGTAACCTGCAGTGCTTGAACTGCTACTAAAGGCCAGATTAGAGGTCACAGTGACAACGTCCAGTGAAGGAAGGCTTGGAGACGGTGCTTCATCAGAAATGAGAATTACACCCATTGTTAACCCCAGGTCTGCACACGTCTGCAAGTCATTCAGGAAGGCAGCTTCGACATTTTCTCTGGGATCATGGTCTTTAAAGTTGGAGACCCCAGAGCTGCCCAGACTGAATATTACAAGGTGGTCTGACCATGGCCTTCTGTAGTAGGAACAGTGTCCTGCACTTTCTAAATTTAATACTTCTGTGTATCAAAATGGGGAAGAAAAGAGCAATACTGCTATATTACTCACTTGTGGTCAGATTTCTTAATGCTGAATTATTTAGGAGAATTTACTTTCTCTTTTCTCTCTTTGAACATGGAATGATTTAAGATTATAAATGGATTTTTACATATTAAAAGATATTTTCTCCAAAAAATTTCTTTCTCATCTGCTTCTTGATATTGGACTTGCTTTAGAGAGAAGCTGGGACACCCGTTTTCTCTCCCACTTTCACTGTTAGCACTGTTGTTTCTTTATCTGTGGGAAATAGCCCTTGCTGTCTAATTAAAGAATTAGAACTAGCCTGGCATAAAACATTGTGAACTTTAAACCATATCTCACCTTGCATGTAACCTTGTGTGTTTATGACACTAGCAACAAGGCCGAGGCCAAGATACTCTGTGAGCTGTGATAAATGTGCATAAAAACTCTAGAAACATCTCTAGAGGCTATTTTTAGTATCTTTCTTTTGCCAAGCTCAAGATGATTCACTGATACCGTTCATTAATCTTCAGCACCAAGAGGCCAATAATGCACTCAGCACCCTCCCCCCCATCATTTTTCAGCGGTTGTCTACCCACAGATCTCCTTTAGCTGAAATCAATGAGAATCTTCACATACTTGGCCCCACCAGATTATTGATTAAAAACAAATACCCAACAGAGAGAAGTTTTTACCTTTCTTTTATATAACTCTTTCATACTTCTAAATTGCTGATCCCATTGCTGGTTAACTTCCAGGAGCTGAAATTATCGAAATTTGGTAAATCAACAAAGGATTCTGTCCATTTGGAAATTTGGCCAAAATGAAGTCACTTTTTGCGGTTGCTGAGATTTTGGAAGCCATGGGTGAAGACAGTATTCCTTCCACCAAGTTCTGGCTGGGCTGAGATGACTTAACTGAACACACTCTCCCCTTTTCATAATTGATTCACATATGAAAAACTATTAAGTCTTAGGTATAATCCTAACTACTCAGATGAAGGGTTTATCAACAACATTTAACTTTGCTTGGTTATTGGAATTTGCATCTTCTTTGTTTAATCCAACCATAATCTGGTAAAAATGTGTAAGTACTGATGATTTTCTATAAGATTTATTAATATACAAAGGGTCTTTTTCCCATCATTTCCATATTTTTCTATGTGCTTACACTGATGATTTCAATGAACTATTTCTTCCAGCTTTAGAAGAGTAGTTTATATTAACAACTTCCAAACTCCATTAACTGATCATCATTTGTTTGCAGTATTGTGCTTTTTAAAGTCAACACATGATTTGTAATGTATACTCAACAAATAGATAATATCACCCTTTTGAAAGTACAGATTTTCAAAGAATAATAGTTTTGTCATAAAACACTGTTTAGAAATAATGTAAGTTGCAACCAATTTGGAAGTTTGTGAACTATGTGCTAAATAGAAGGAAGAAAGAACACTATGACCTGTGTTGTAGTTTTGTCATAAGGGAAGTCTGCAACTTCCTACATCAAGAGAAATTCCAACACTTTTCAATATGGGACAGACGCTCAGAAGACAGTCAAAATGACTAAAAAATTGCAAGACTTTCTCCTAATTACAAAACAAAATATCTAATCTAGAAAGGCAGTTACTAGGTAAATCTTTTTTTTTTTTTTCTGCTTTATCTCCCCAAACCCGCCCTGCACATAGCTAGGTAAATCTTATATTGGAAATAGACATGGGTATTTAGTGTAAGACTATATAATATTGTTATATAAAGATAGCAGATCTGTTGGCATTTTAGAGATTAAAATTTCTTTGCTGTGGTAACATTACTCTGCTACAGTAATTTTCCAGAAAGGCACAATACTTTATGCAGTATCAAAGAGGAGTAGAAAGCATCATAGAAGAGAACATGAAGGATGTAATATATAGAATGATTTAGAAGAATTACAAAGTCGATATCATAGTGCTAAAATCCTTACGCTTTTCACCTCTTACTCTGTTAAGAAGAATAAAGAGATTCTAACATTCTTTTGACTCAGAAAAACAAATTCAAAACAACACCCATCACATTCCCAATGATATTTTAGAAACAAACATTTTTTATGATAAAGCTTCTTAACCCCTATGAGGTTGGATGCTTAACTCATGAAGTCATAGCACCTAAAAAGTCTTTGACAGTATAAGCTTCAAGGTGTGTCAAGTTGCAAGACATAAAGGGCACAAGTGATAATCTCATATGGTCCAAGTGGAGGAAACATCTAAGTTTTGAGAAAACTGAGATTATAATAATCAGATTTATGACTGTCATTTTTCATTCATTTGCACGAACACTGAGAGACTAAGTAAGAGATATATAGGCGAATAAGACAAAAGCATGTACTCTCAAAATAATACAGTCCAGTATTCTAGAGATAAATACTGTGATCCAAGAACAAAAATAAAAGGTACCAGGTGATTCACTCTGTTTTATTCTCAGCATTAATCCATGGCACATGTTGCTTTAACTAATATTTCTAAATTACCTCTTTTCTTTGTTTTTCCAAGCACCTTATCTTTTCCTCAAGAGGATTTGTCAAGTTCTTTCTTCTTGATGATTGAGTCCACTTTAAAAAAAAAAAAAGAGTGAAACAAAATAGTCTAAAAAATAAACAAGAGAAATGCTGCCCTTCACAAACTCCACGTATTTGGTCAACTCTCATGTTGTGATTTATAAAAAATATCTTATTCTAGCAGTAACAATCTTCATGATATAGCCCTTCATAGAGACCTGTTGATGAATATGATTTATATTATATTTTAGACTCCTTTATATGAATTAAGTACCAAAATAATTCTCTAATAAATTATAAATGTATCTATATAATACTTAAGCAAGAAATGAGGATTTCATGAATTTGTATTTCAATCCTTTTCCAAGAAAATGAAAATTCAGAGTATAATGCATATAGAAATTGGGTCAGTTTCATGGACATTTGTTAGGTATTTACATAGTAAACATTTCTTAAAAATCATTTTTGTAGGTGTGCCCATGATCTGAAGAGCAGTCCTGGGGAAAGTCAGAGGACTGATAGAACCATCAAGAAAAAAAAGACTAAGACATACAACTAAAAGGCAGCAAATTGATTCTAAAACTACAATAAATTAGCTACCTCAATGACAATCACACAAATATGTTATAGAGGTGGGCATAGATTATCTGGTATTGTGTAATTAATGTTAACTAGCCCTTTGAATAAAGCCACTAGGTTACAAATTTAGGTTAATGATAAATCATTGGCACAGTGAAAAGGTTAACCAACTTTCTTCTCAGTTTCTTTTTTTTTTTTTCAGGGGTGGGAGTATTCATTTAAAGAAGCGCAAAAGCTCTGGAAACTGCCTGCCATCTGTCGAAATGGACCACCCACAAAGCTCACTTAAGTACTGTTTTCTCTATTTTAACTCAAGAGTCTTGTTACCATCTCATCTCTGAGTCATACAAGTAATACTATGAAGCATTTGAAGAGGTTAGTTCCTGAATCTGCTGTTCAGTTTCAGGCTCAGTAGTTACTGTGGACCATGAAACTGCTTAAAGATATCCACGAACAATTAAGAAATATTTTCAAAAGATGTTGGCCTTTCCCGGAAACGTTTATAGGAAATGCTCTTTTGCAATCAAGTTGGGATTTCAAGGACTTTTTTCATTAGAAATGATTTACAAAACGATTTTTCTATCTTTTCTCTACTTACCTACGTCTCGCTCAATGTTTTAGAGTTTGATGATATTTTACATCTCTATAGATGCCATTCTGGGTTGTCTGAGCTTCTTTCTATTCAGACCCATGTATATTAAGACCACATTTAAAAAAAAGACATTCTTCTGTAGGTCAACAAATTCAGAATGTTTATACTTGTTTCTGACCTCAAGCTGGTTTGGCTAAGTGCCAGAAGTGACATCAAAATCCAGGGAACAGGTATAATTGGGCTCTCCCTTCTTTAAGAAGACTTTCAAGAGACTGGACTCATTCTGGATCAGAAGACTAAGTATTAGGTATCTTTGACCTGGAAAACACTGTGAGCCAATCCTACTTGGTGTGTCCTGAGCTTAGCAAATCAGAGGTGCAGTGAGACTGGATTCTACACCAGTGGTTCTCACCGCAAGAGTGCATCAGAGTCTCCGTGAGAGCTTGCTAAACATAAGGTACTCTGAAACTGAATCAGAATTTCTGAAAAGGGAGCCATAGCAACTCTGTTTTCTTTTTAATAGACTTCATTATTTAGAGCAGTTTTAGTTTCACAGCAAAATTGAGTAGAAGTACAGGGATTTCCCATATACCTGCTGCCCTCACACATGTGTAGCCCTCCGAATTATCAACATTCCCCACCAGCGTGGTACATTTGTTACAAGAGATGAACCCACAGTGACACATCATTATACCCAAGTCCGCAGTTTACATTAGGGTTCACTCCTGGTGGTGTCCATTCTATGGCTCTGGGCAAATGTATAATGACTTGTATCTATGATTATAGTATCATACAGAATAATTTCACTGCCCTAAAAGCCTCTACACTCCACCTATTTACCCCATCTCTGTTTTTAATGAATTTCACAGGTTATCATGATTCATGCTAAAGTTCAAGATTCTCCCATTGCACACCATGTTTGGGAACATGGATTTGGGGTCCTCAAAAAGTCTTTTTTCTATTTGGGATATGAACGAAAAATCTGTGACCAGCAAACATTTGTATGACCCTGCCTTCTGGGAATCCAGATTAGGAGTAATCAGAGAGTGTGCATTTTTTCCCCATATATAATTTTCTCTGGAAAAATTATGAAATATTTTGACCTTTGATTTTTACTTTATAAATAAGAATTATCGAGAAGTTAGACACTAAATCTGCAAAAGAGAGCATGTGCACATGATAATAGGAATGGATTGTAAGCCATAACTGTATCACCAGGGGCTTCTCTGGAGATTAATCAACATTTTCCCATGGTTCCTATGATTTAGGTGTGTATTAAAATGAAGCAAAATCAATTAAACACAAAGTGTGGGGAGAACTTTTCATTTGTATTTGCTTTCTTTCCAGTTGCTAATGAAGGCATCTGATACTGCAATAAATACAAAGATGTTTAGTCACTGGTCCTACCAAGGACCCAATTATAGAACAATTACTCCCTTAAAATGCAATCTATGTTCAAAATATCTGGGCATTTCTTTCTCAATTACCATAAGACCCAGACCAGCTTCTAAGATATTCAAGTTCTGATACTGCTAAATTAAATACCTAAATGAACAAAAGAGCCTCGTTCAGTTTCCGATTATATCTTGGTTATCTCTAAAAAAAAAAAAAAAAAAAAAAAACTTGAAAGAAAGCACTTTCATTCATTTATTCATTTAATTAGTAAGTATCTGTTGCAGTAACCAAACAAAGACTATGGTATTAATTGTAAGTATTTTACTATGGATACTTTATTGCTGTAATATATTTATTTCTAACCATACTAATATAATATTCTTTTTAAATTTTACATTGAACCAAATTCCTCTAAAACAAGAGCCCAATATGAAACCCGTAGAATGGGGAAGCTGAAAGGATAGGATTTAGTTTCTCACTTTGTAAAAGAAGAAATGAGGCTCTGAAGTGTCAGAGGAAATGCAGTGGTCACCAGATATTGTTTCTTTGCTGAATAACATTGTTTAAAAATGTAGAGAAGATCTTAGCTAAGGAAAGCAAACCAGCCATTTCTACTCTTACTGATCATCGCATAATTAGCCATTAGAAATGTTGTCGATACTAGACATGGTCAATTAATCCTCCAGAAAAGTGTTCTTACCTCTGCGTGCTCCGTAGAATTTTCTGCTGCACTCATTCTAGTTGGGCCCTGTCCAAAATGTGCCATGGAAGCTGTTTTTCCTGGAGTCTTAAAAAGCAGAAAGAAAAAAGAAAGAAAATGTCTCTGACGGTGTCTTTTACAGTGAGACCAAATATACAAAACTTTAAGAAGACCACACAGACGGTTAAGTCATGATAGAAAATAATAGCAATAGTTTTTCATTAAACGTGAACAGAAGTGACTCTGGGTGTGAATTACACAGAATAAGGTTATAGGCGCAGCAACTGTGATTTTTAACTTTTCTTCTCTTCCAAATAGGGATTTCCCAGGATGTCCCAAGCAGGCAGGCTGTGACTAAGACACAGGCACATAAGCCTTGCTATGGTATGTAAATTGTCCTTCCTTTACTGGCAGTTTCTCCAGCTGGAGGAGGAAGTTACTGCAGAGAGCCTGGGAAAACCAAGTCTTTCCTCAGTAGCCGAACTGCCATAACTTCATTGTACTTCCCAGAGCAATTAGGTAACTGTTGACTTTTTGACAACTCGGTTACTTGCTTCTCTAAAGGCAGGATTTTCTGGCAATGCCTTATAAATGTGAGCTTAGCTGTGTGAAACTGAATGAGTCATACATAATTCTATAAGTGCTACTAATTCTTATGGAACTAAAAGAGAAACAAATCCATTACAAAGAAAATGGGCATTGTTTGCAAAACTAATCTTCTATTTTGGCAGAAAGTTTAAACTTGCTTCTTGAGATTAAGATTGTCTTTTCCATAGGTCAAGTCCAGATTTTTTCCCACAACTCATTGGAAGTTAAATATTTTTTTCCGCACTAGCATTTTAGCTTTAATTAGTTGCCTTGTCATTTTACAGCGCCTTGACGTAGTGGAGCACTCGATAGGGAGTGCAGATAAAAGCTAGAAAGACGGATGCTCGGAGCTACACGAACGGGCCAGGATGGAGCAGGAGACCTCTCTCTCTGGACTCGGAGGAGAGAGAGCAAAAGAAAAGGCAGGAATACAAAAAGGAAAGAATGTGCTGCTGAAAGGAGAAAGGAAAGAATTTACAGTTGATCATATAACTTACATTTTTCTTTAAACCTCCCTATGAGATATCCACGTATAAGCAGGATAAATCCTAAAACTCCTGAAATTCCAACTCTTTAAAAGGGAATGAATGGGTGTCCAAGATTTGGCCCTCCCTTTCCTCCTTCGTGTCGTCCACCACTCTCCAACACTCCCTGTGCTCCAGCCGTTACTGAATTCCCTCCCTTTCCTGAAATGAGTCAGGCATGCTTAATACGTGCTGCTCTGTCTGCCTGGAACATTGTCCTCTCTGGGCCTCCCTCCTATCTGGTAACCTGGAACACCTAGCTCATGTCTCTCTTGCACCCTGTCTTTATCTGACCTCCTCTAACCAGCCAAGCAGAGCTTATTTAAAACAGCTTATTTACAATAGCCTATTTACATGTCCATGTCTTCACCTCTGTGTCCACAATACCATGGCACAGAGTAGGTGTTCAACACATTTTGCTGAAGGAACAAGTTGATGAATATCTGCATATCAAGTTTATGGACTTTTTGCTGGTTTGTGTGTGTGTATGCGTGTGCGTGCGCGTGTGTTTACTTTCGGCTCATTTCTTGGTCTGTTTTAGGGGTATGCTTGAGTGAAATGGAGTGATGTTTCCTTTAAGGCAATATCCAAAAATACAAGTGGGAATCAAATTGTTCAGAGTTGTACAAGTAAAAGTTATGACTCACATATGATCTGATTTTAGGGGATATAAGCAGAGATTTCCTGGAGACTGACACTTCATTAACACTAAAATCTGCTCATCAGAAAAGAAAAAAAAAGACAATAAGGTAAAAATATAGTTCAAGGTTCCCTTCAGCCTTATCTGTGTATTTGGTAATAGTAACCCAGTGGATGTGGTAACACTGACCTAGAGAAGTGGTTTGAAAGAACACTTTCTTGCCGGGAAGTACTGTCCTTGCCACTGTTGTCTTCTGGGTCTCCTCCGTGCAGGGACCCTGACGTGTGCTCAGTGTTGCAGCACGTCATGGTGTGATGGCTTCTATTGAACGGAAGTCCTATATCTTTGCATTTTCCATTACAAGTTCTTTGCCTCTTCTGCAATGCAGTTTAACAGCGAACAGATTTTCTGTTAGCTCCAGAGAGCCATGTGTGATTTATGAATAAACAGTAACTCTTCTGAAGAGCCCCACGTTTGCTTTGAGAAAAAAGGAACTTGCACTAGGATAGTCCTAGGAATACAGTGGATATTTTCTGTTACATGTGCTCCCATCGCCTCACTTCCACCCCCTCACATGTGCTGTATACTTTGAGAGTCTGGCTTGTAGTCAAGCATTGTTTCATGAGAAGTCTTACTAGCTGCAATAACTCTCAGAGAAACAGACACTTCACGCCATGATTCCAAGGCGATTTTGAAGAGTCCTCATTTCTCAAGTGACTAAAATCTCATATAGAGCAAAATAACCAGCAAAGAGAAATATGGTGAAGGAAAGGATGAAGGAACTGCCAATCTCTGGTCTGTAACTATCATTCGAGTTGATAGTTCTCAAAATTAGTCCAGGAGGAGAGCATCACATTTCTGTACATACTTGGATGCATTCTTTGGCAGGTAAAATAAACATGGCTTTTTCTTTAATTTTCTTTTAGAATGGAGGTTGATAAACCTCCTTTGCTTCCTGAATCTATTTGTATGAATTTTTAGGTGAATGTACTATCTAGGTCAGAGAGAGGGTATCTAGTTGCTACTGAAAGACTAACTCTAGAATCAGGTCATCTGGATTCCTATCTCAGTTCTGCCGCTCTCTATTTGTGACTCTGGGCATGGTGTTGAAGGCCCCTAAGCCTCAACTTCCACATTTGTAAAATGGGGAGAGTGATAGTGTCCTCTTCCCAGGGTTGCAGTCTGTGATAATACATATAAAGAGCTTAGATATTAGTAATAATATGACCTTAAAGATAGGGCCATCAATCAAATTACTTATGCAACAAATAATATGACACATGAGAATGGTCATCAGTCATTTATGCCTCACTAACTATGTGCTTGGCACCGAGTGGGTTCCAAATGAAACTAAGCAAAAGTTCCTGCCTCCAATGAAATTAATATAGATATACCTATACATACACAAATGTGTGTGCATGTGCCTGCTTGTAAGAATTCAGAGGCGAGAGAGCTCATTCTCAGCTTTAATCGTAATGGGACAAGTTGGAGTTTCTGCTGGGCCTTGAAGGGTGGATAGGATTCTAATAGATGGTGAAAGCTGAGATATATTGCCATGAGGGGAGCACCTAAAAGGGAACAAAGATGGACAAACCTAAGTACAAAGGATTCTATAAGCCCAGTGTAACTAGAGTAGGGTCTATGTGGTATATCTAAAGTTGATTTGGATCAAGTTGTTCAAGGCTTTAAATTCCAGATGAAGAAATTTAGACTTTCTTCCATAGGCCATGGGGAACCACTGAAGGGGAGCTATCCCTTGAACAAAGGGATTACATGATCAAAGTGGCTTTTTAGTAAAAATAAACCTGAATATGTGCATTGTGTACTAAATGGGTGAGGTTGACAACTGTAATACCACTTAATGGATATTATCAAAAGGAGTACTCGAAATACTTACCAACTCGTGGTAACCAAAATATGGTAACGACTTGTGGTAATCGGTTCACCTGGGGCACTCAAAATGGACCACACCTCTGAACCCCAAACTCCTGTTTTAATTGCCTACTTGCTGTCCCTCTTTGGATGCTTAATACGCAACTCCTTCCTTGCTTGCAGACAATCTATTTCCTGATCCCCACAAAACTCGTCTTCCCGTCAAAATCAATGACAACGTTCATGCTCCAGGCTCAAAATCTTGGAGTCATCCTTGACTCCTTTTTTTCTCTCACAGCCTGTATCCAGTCAATCTGAACATTTTGTAGGTGCTTTGAAAATACATCCAAAAGAAGGACAGTACATTGCCGCAAGAGCTTGGCGCTTCCCAGTTTAATGAGAGAGTGGTGAGGTGAAATAAACATGCCTTTTAATAACTTTTTCAAAATAGGAACTTTAATGTTTGCTTCTTGATTTTATTCACATGAAAATTTGTAAGAGAGCATCCAGTAGTGACTGATATCTGTCTCTGTGTCAAATCCTAGTTCCATCATTTACTAGTTTTGTGACCTTTGGCGAGATGCTTAGCATCCTTGGACTGACCAAGACACCATCATTTCTTATCTGGAATATTGCAATAACCTCATGGCCTCCCTGCTTCCACTCTTGCTCCTCCTCCATCTATTATCAATACAGTAGCCATTGTGAGTCTTTAAAAGTACATGATTTCATGTCACTCCTCTGCTCAAAACCTTTCAGTGGCTGCTCCTTTAACCTGTCATACACACTCCCTGTTTTCTCTGCATAGGTCTTCCCCTAGATACCCACATGGCTCCGCCCCTCACCTTCAATAGGTAATTGCTTACACATCACCTGTTACTGAGTCCTTACCTGGCCTCCCTGTTTAAAATTGCTGTCTATCCCAGTACTTTCTATCCACTCTTCCTGCTGCATTTTTCCATAGAACTATATAAAATACACTATATGCTTTTTTGTTTGTTCATTACCTCCCATCATTAGACTATAAACTCCATGATAGCAATTTTTGCCTGTAAATGTTCATTCTATATTTCTTGAACCTAAAATAGCACCAATTATTTTAGAGCCTATGAATGTACACATAGTGCTTAGACACATAAAACCCCCTCCCCACCCAAAACTAGATCGATAATGTTGTTGAATCAGGTACCTTCTCAAGAGATCTTAAAAGATCTGAAGACCAGAAACTTCACCTTCTTGGCTTGCAAACTAGTAAATCACTTCTCTTTCGTACCTGAAGCCTGGACTTGGACTAGGAGAGTCATGTGAGAGGCATGTCCCCAATTCTGTAGCCTCATGGGGCATGTAAGCTTGTGTCCCTGCAGCTTGGAGCCCTGAAGCAGCTCTCCCATGCAATACAGAGATGTTGCTTGCAGTCTGTTTCCACTACACGCTTGTAGTTTTCGTGCACATCAGATACATTCTAGGGCAAACTGGCTTTCGCTGACTAGTCTGTAGTCTTCATGAAACTTCCATGTCTAAAGATTTCTCAGCGCTGCACAAAGCAGTAAACAATCTGACCCAACGTAACCATCAGCCCTTCTGTGAAGTCTTCTTGGTTCTCCAGAGCAGGGTACTTACTTCCTCCTTTGTGATACCAGGGCGCTTTGTGAAACACCAATTCCAGCATTTATTGTAAAACAGTCATGAATTCTATGTAACTGTCTCTCCTGAGAGGCTGTAAGCTTCTTGAAGGTAGAGTCAGTATCTATCGTTTTAGCCTTAGGAACTAACATAGTACCTTCAGAGTACAGAGTAGTGATACACACATTTTTATTGAATGAATCTGTTTATGTAGGAATCTTAAGTAGGAAATCATAGCACATCTCTGCTTCTCAGGACACAGCCAAGAGGAGAATGACCACAGAGATACAGAAAGCTTTATGTTTTGTTTCCAAATCAGGAAGGATCAAGTTGGAGTACCAATCCATTTTTCAAAACCCATTCTGTTTCAGTGTATTTTCTTTTTGTTCATTTTATAGGTAAATATTTCACCCTTTCCTATTTCGTTTATGTGATCAATATTATTTCGTCTCCATACAAAGCCCCTTAGAAGTTGCTTTTCTCCTATTCTTGGTTAACATTTAATGAATACACAATATAAATAATTATACATGCCATAGGGGAAATTTTAAAAGGCATAAATGTGGTCTTCAATAATATTGCCTATATTTGCACAGTGCTTTATTACATCTGAGATAAGCGATAGGTTAATATCTTGAAATATTAACTGATGACCCTCCCTACCCCAAACACACACTGCCTTTCGTTTCATGTAACTATTCCTTTTTTTTCTCAGTGGGAGATATCTTTTGCCTTGGGGCTGTTTGTCAGAGAATGCAAAGGGAAAAATAGCCCCTGTTTAGCCTTTGAATTTCAAAATAGACTCTCCAAACGCTAGAGACCACCTTGAAAACCAAAGCTTTGAATTGCAAGAGCTGGTGTTTCTAAAAATAATACATTAAAAAAATTTTTCTTAAAGACTAATTCCTTTTGTGCAATTTATTTTGAAATGGATTGATGGATGAAAAGAGGGATAGGTGGATGGATAGATATGTGGCAAACAAGCAGAGGAAAACATTAATGGTAAAATCTAGGTGGTGGGTGTATGGGTGTGCATCACAAATCTTTTCAACTTTGCTATATATATATTTGAAATTTTCATGATAAAATGTTTGAGAAAAAATCAGAATCAAGGCATAAAAACTTATACCATAAACAACTGATAGAAAAGAGGGTAGCTGAATTTATTCCTTACCTCTTCCACAACCTCTCTCCTTTAGAAGAGCAGGTAAAGGTTTGATGGCCTGAGAGAAAATGAGAAAAGCCTCAGGGAAAAAGAGTATTTGAACATCCTGAGTCCTTGTAAGGAAACTGAGCCCTACTCCGCCACTGCTGGGGACTCATCCATCATCTATGGAACTGCCCAGACTGAACATGGAAGAGCAGAGGGAGTTTCAACCTCATCCCCGGGGTTAAGTGTGGGGAAGGGGCATGTCTTGAAGAGAATTTCTCCATGCCACCGTGGTACACAGCTGAGACCTGTGGATGTCTAGTTAGAGAGGTTCTGAGATAGCTAAACCTCAAAGTGGTGTGGAACAGGCCAGAAATTTCCTATGTTCCTGAGAAGGATGCCAAGGTGGTTAACAGAGGTTAAATAGATTTAAGGAGGCTTCACCATCAAATTGAGGAGGATGCAGTATTTACCACATGGCCTGAGGTCAGGAGACAGGATGAGTGACCTGGAAGCTTCAGTGATTGCCAGTAAGGATATAGGCCAATGAAAAGACCATAAGGAGAAGATTACATCAATGCCAATGGCAGTGTGAGGTGGTAGATTATTGTAGCCCAGATGCCTTTACCCTAAAGTTGCCAGAAAAATACAGGACATCCAGATAAATTTGAATTTTTGATACAGTGAATTTTTTTTTTATATAAGTATGTCCCAAGCAATATTAAGTTGTTGATCTGAAATTCAGACTTAACTGGGCATCCTGTATTTTTACCTGCCACATCTGGCAACCCTACTTCACCTGGGTTTCTTCACAAAATCTGCTTCACAGACCCTAGCTGCTGTTATGGGAGAAGGAGAGAGAGCAGAGAATTCCTGAGTATGACTGCATGGAAAATATAAATTGCCTGAGAAAACACTGAAGTGACAGAGATTTCCTGCAATCAATAGATTCGATTATCTTTTAAGTGTCAACATGGGGGTCCTAGACTGAAACGAAATTCAGTTTAGAAAACAAAGAAAAATCACAATGTAGCACACATGAATTCTGTGGTGTGAAACTTTTCATCTGCTTCAATTTGAACTTTATGACCACTCTGTGAGCTTGTTAGGAGAGGCAGCTTTGATGTTAGCAACGATTAAGTTGAAATTCAGAGATGCTAAGTGACAGACATGCCCAAGTGTCATGACGAGCGAGTGGCTGAACCCATGCCAGAACTCACTTACTCCCCCTGGCTTATTCCCCACAAAGAACCTTTCACCTATGCGGGCAGATATGAGTAACACAGCTAAAAATTATTGGATAAAGCATCATTTACTCGTTTGATGCAGGAGCCTGAGCCATTAAGGAATATAATTCAGGAGAGTTTCAAGGGGACTGAGCTTTCCTGAGGGCTAGATATGAGCTGATTCGACCTCCGAGGTCACACCCGGACAAAATCGTACCAAGCCCTACCACTATTTGCCTAGAGACTCTACTCCCAATGACTCGTGGTCAGAAAAGAGAAATTGAGCCTTTAAAAACGTTCTCTTCTCTGCAAGGACAATAATCTCTGATCACTCAGTATCGATGCAGATCACTTTGCTTTTCTCTTGTACTTTGCCATGTGCTGACCTTTCCTTCCTTCATGTGTGCCTTCTTATAATAACTATTCATGGATTATGGATTGGGATTGGGTTCTGTGCTAAGTACTAGGATATAAAGATGAGCCAAACCAGACATGTGTTTCTTGTATTTTCTGCCTTTTGAGTATAAAATCCGAAGATTCGAGGGGACTACTCCATTGATGATAAAATCCTTTCTGCGTCATTTCTCCTGAGGGGTTAACTTAGGTACCTCGGGTGAAAGAGACCACTTCCTTCCTGAGGCAATACATTTCAGCATCGTATCCATGGATTTAGATATGTTTAAATAACAAAAGATTATAACTATGCATGATAATTAAGAAAGAGCGTGTGCAAATAAAGATGATGTAGGAATAACAGAGGCCTATGGTGAGGACTCAGTGGAAACAGGTGATACAAAGAGTGTATATCAGCAGTGTTTTGTCTGAAAACAAGCCTGATTCAAAAGAAAATCTCTCAATGTGCTAACTTGAAAAATTGCAAAGATTTGCTAACTGAGTCTTAATGATTTAAAGAAAATTTATTTTAAAAAGTAAACCTTCCTCACTGGAGAAAAAAAAATAATTGATCTCATTTTTGGCTATTTATCTGGAATCCCATAGAAAAAGCTCTTTATCAAGTCTCATTCTCCCTACAAGTACAAGATAAGGTAAACAGAGTCTTAAAATACTTTCATCTAGAAGGTAGACATTAGAAAGATATGAGCATTCTTCAGTGAGAGCTGACAGTGCCCATTTTGCCAGTACTTTCCCACACCCATTAGAGAAATTGTTTCCGACCAAACTGGAAATGGGAAGGCTTGCTTGAGAAAGAAGTCTTATAGAGGCATCAGATTCCAAAACCCAGCTTGGGTTTGGAAGTCCTTATCAGAGATTCACATGCTGTCACAAAGATAAACACATCAAGAACGTGAAGAGCACATTTGCTAAACAACTCTTATGAACATATTATTCATAATATCTCCCAAGGCAAATATTTTGCTTCCTTAATATTGTCACGAGTTTACAAATTTCTTAACCCAGAGGCTTATGTTATTCTTCTTCTTGCATAATAAAGAAGACATAGCTAAAGCTTTTTCAAGTTTACCTTCAAGCCATACGAGTCTGGGAGAAGACAGTCAAAGGCAGAGTAACAATTCCAAAAGTAAGCATAACACCTTTGACTTCAAGTGCCTGTTCAGTAGAAACCTTGAGACTCTGAATCCTCTTTCTGCTCTGTACAGACTCCTGGATGCCTTATATTCTTTTAATCAGTTAAAATTATAAAACCAATTATGATTTCCACCCAGTTGTCGCTCTTCACTTCGAGACTCGGTGGCTTCCTCTTCCAAGCCCTGCATAGTGTTGTCATGCTGCGCCACCCAGATGACCTGAACTGAAGCTGCCTTTCAATGAAGCAGAAGGAATCTTCTTCCTCCTACTGCTTACATCTTCCGAAGGACAACCTGCACTTTCCAGTTTTCTGTGAATCCTCTCTTGTGGAACTTGGGGCAAGTCCTCCTAGCAATGGAACAAGCAATCTTTGAGTACGAAAGAAAGTGTTCTACTCAAAAGTGTCCCTCGCTTATCAACCAAGAGGGAGCCTCAGTTTACTGCATCGTTTCTTCGATGCTGTAGACGTCCTTCTGTCCAACAAGTGGATGTCTCTCAAAAGTTAGTTGTTATCTTTCTTCTTTTTTGAGTTAATTCTTGTGTTTTAGAGGGCAATTTTAGCTTACAGACTTGTGTGTCTGTTTTCCTGTGGTATCTGATGGTATACCTTATAAAATAGAGTTCAAGTTGGGCATACTCAGCAAGATCTCCGTACCTGGAAATATACCTGGTATTCACGGATAGTGGAAGCCCTTTAAGATCCTTGTAATGTATAGAAGGAAGAATATGTCATAGATTAGCAATGCGATCAACACTGCTGATATACTGGTGATATCTTGGCCAACACAACCTGGCCCCTTTACCCACTAATTTTTAGAATGAGGAGACTAAAAATAAGTAGCTGAACTTATAAATAAGAGAAAGATAACAGCTCTTTTAAAGGGCTTCACCCAGGTTGCCAACTGTGATCTTCAAACTCCACAAGTGGAGGCAGCTGAGCCAAAATAGGCCTTCTCGTTGGCTGAGAACTTGCAGGCAGAGCTTTTTTAGCCAATTATTCAAATGCTTCCTAATGAAGAGTGAACAGATCCTTACACAATAAAGCAACATTTTTTTCTAACAGAAAAAAAAAATAACATTCCACAGTTACTGAAATTAGATAATGGAATTCAAAGTGGAAACCAGTAGTTGTATGAGAAAAATATTAAAGAAAATTTTCATGCTGAAGCTAATCCTACTAGTATTATAATAGTGATAATGATAATAATGATGGTGATGATAATAAATAGCATTGTGTTTGTTTAGCCCTTTATACTTACAAAGTGCTTTTACATTTTCACTCACTTTATATTTGCAACCCATTTGTTGATGAGAAATCATCATCAAGATGAGGAAACAAGATTTTGGTAATCAAAAGTTCATGTTGGGGGCCGGATCAGCAACGTAGCGGTTAAGGTCGCACGTTCCGCTTCGGTGGCTGGGAGTTCACCGGTTCGGATCCTGGGTGCAGACATGGCACCACTCAGCTAAGCCATGCTGTGGTAGGTGTCTCACATAGGAAGTAGAGGAAGATGGGCACAGCCGTTAGCTCGGGGCCAGTCTTCCTCAGCAAAAAGAGAAAGATTGGCAGCAGATGTTAGCTCAGGGCTGATCTTCCTCAAAAAAGAAAAAAATATCATGTTGACCAAGAATAGCCAGCTTAGCTTTCAAAAAAGAGAAATAAGGAAAGGGAAACTAGATCTTTTTTATTTTTAACACTGTGGTTACAGAAAACCTGTGTCAATTTACTGTAGTTTGCAAGAAGTTTTCCCTTCATAATCTTTCAGTGTCATAAGTTCATATTACTCTCTGAATCATCTAAAGCATTTTGCCAAGGCTTTTTACCTTGGAAAGAATTTCCAGATCTAGAATTTGTCCTCAGTTGCTGGGAAATCCTACCTCAATTCGTACCAAAGTTATTAAAAGCCAATTTCGGGTACTGCTTCTTATTTAAAATCAGGAAAACAAAATAGAGTACAAAGATAAGACAAGATTCTTAAGCAAATTCAATTCTGGTGGATCTGCTTAAAACTGGGACACCTTTTCTTTTCATTCCCAAGGTGCAGCCTTGTTTCCAAGCGTTACTGGAAATGTATTCATCCAAAAAATACATTTCAAGCCTCCTATCACTTTCTTTTGTATTTGAAGACATATGATTACAGGGTCATAAATTAACGTTCACATACTAATTTTCTCGTAGTGTTAGGGCCACGTCTTGGTTTAGTGTAACCTCCATTTGACACTCGTTTCAGAATCTGAATGTTATTCTCACTTTCGCAATTATTTTTTCTTTGCCTACAAGATCTTCAATACCCTTTGTTCCCCAACTTTCTACTTCAACTCTCTCAGAGTATTAAAGTACGCTTTCATACGGATGGAGTTCCTCATGTTCATCAATAATATTTTCCTGTTTTCTCAAAGCAGTGAGTCAGTCTGTTCATTTTCTCTTGTAGTAGTTTTCCTCTTTGCTTTCTTGGCAAAGGTAGTTGAGCAAAAAGGGAACTTGACTTATGTCTCAGGCCTTTTCATTAAATCATATCTCTTTTTTTCAGCTGCGCTCTTCCCATGTCATAAAGTCATAAAGAAATTCATTTCCTGCTCCTGGAAAGGAAGTCTACCTTACTGTTCTTGTGCTTACTTCATTCAGCGGGAAAACGAGACGCCCTCCACAGTCCCTCTGTCATTGGCTCACCCTTGTCTTACCCCAAAAGAAATTTTCTTCTACTTTTTTCAGTTCTATCAATATCTCAGTGAGAATGTGAAAGTTTTTTTGTTTTGCAAGTAGGATTTCCTTCTGCAGAGTGCTATTATGTAAATAGTAATTCAGTAGAGATTCCAGCTGGAAACTAAGCTGTGTTTACTTAGGGGATCAAATATTTAAAGATACCTTCAGACAACAATTGAGGAGGATATGCAAGAAGTCTATTGGGATGAAGAGAGACTCCCAGAGGTTGTGTCTGGGAAAGAAAGGAAAGGCACAGTGGCTTGATCCAAGGGTGATGCTTTAAGTCCAGAGAGGAGGGGTTGCTTGGAAAACAGCATCACTTCTGATACCAGCTGAGCTCTGGCTCAGTCACCAAATGACTCTTGTGTGAGGGAGGGGGAATTAAGAGCAGGAAGTATAGGGCAATGGTTCGAGTCAGCCTCACAGAACCTGTTACCCCATCTGTAGAAGGGTAAGGATTAAATAGGCTAATGTATAGAAACGCTTTGCAAAGTGCTGGCCCACAGTAGTCACTCAATAAATGGTAGCTAAAACCCAAACCATGGGAAACTGAAAAGACTGTTACACATATCTCTAGCAAACACTGGATGTATAAGGTAGCATTGGGGGTCTCTGTAGCCACAACTGGAAAAGAGAAAAATCTCTCCACTGAAGTGCAGAGAACAATAGTGTTTAGTTGCATCTGGGGTTCTGGAGGACATATCCCATACTGAGCATACTTGGGGCAGGGGGTGGTACCACAACAGTGTTCCTATGACTGGTACAGCTGACATCTAGAAGCAGGAGTGAAGTGTGTGCTTGTGACAACCATTGACAGTCAATAATTTTAGAGACCGGAATGGACAAGACCAAATAGTGGTTTCCACACAAGAGATGAGAGACTGGGGGAGTATACATTTGCTATTCCCCTGTAGACTGTGAGAATTATTTGTGGAGGGATTCTAGAGATAAGTTGATTGTAAATCTACCTTTACCATGGCTCATGAAATCAAGCACATTATTTAACCCTGGTGCTTTTTAGAAAAATCCATGTTGTGATACTTTAAACATTAATGTGACATTTTAAACCCCCTCCTCAAGAAGTCCATGACTAGTGGGGAAGGCAGATCTATACATAAATGATTACAAAACCAAGATGAAAAAGCCTATGAATGAGGCATAAAGAAAGCAAAGGTTTAGGACAGAGCAAGGAAGTGGCTTGAGAAACTCTGTGGGACTAGAAAGCATGGTTAAAGATACCATGAAAGGTTTGAGTTGGCAAAAAAGATAGTTCATCCAGTGGGCAAGGAGGCAAAGTTTTCAGTAAAGAATAAAGAGCATGTGAAAAGATATAGCACATGAAACTGCATGGCCTGTTAAAGGATTATGTGATGGCTAGGACATAAGGTTCATTTGGAGAAGTGGTATAATATATAGAAGACAGCATGACATTGTAAGAAAAATATGCACCAGCTTAGCTTCCTATCTTGAGACTAGAACTTTACAACTTTATGAATTTAGGTAACATTCAACAATTTCTGGGAACCTTAATTTCCTCATCTGAAAAATGAAGATAAAGATAGCTATATTTAAGTATTGTTGCAGATATCGAACATAATATAAAATATTTACCTCCTTACCTGTTATGGCAGGTTTCCAACAAATATTAGATCCTAATGTTTTGTTTTAAATGTAGGCAGGGGCTAGATCACAGAGGATTTTATATAATAAGCCAAGGCATTTGGACTTTATGACACAGGTAAAGGAAATCTACTTTTAAGTTTTAAGTACTTTGACATTAGCAAGATCTATGTTGGTAAATATGAATTAGTGTGTAGCAAAACTGAAGGTCAGCCAGGTAAGCATCTCCTGGGGATAGTCTAGACAAGAGATAACAAAAATCTGAACCATGGTACAGTAGTAAGGATGAAGGAAAAGGAACAAAGTCCAAAGATATTATGAAGGTAAAATAGGCAAGACCCTGAGGGTCCAGGGTGAAGGAAAGATGGCACTATTCTACAAATGGTGCCCCCTGGAGTTGCGCAACGTGGTAGCCCTAGGGGAATACAAGATTATGTTCAAATTTGGATGACTGGGTGAATAATGGTAATGGTCTATTAACCAATGTAGGAAATGTAGAGGGGGAAAACTAATCAGATTTAGCAGGAAAGATATTGAATTCACTTTTGAAAATGCTGAGTGAAATTGACATGCGTGTAGAAAAGAACTCCACGTTTAGTAAGTAGATGTGTCTGCAGTCATCAGCATGTATTTTGTAGTTTATTGAGCCAATGACTATGTAAAGATCTCTGGATAACACTAATATAACACAAGCAGATCATGTAAGACAAGCCAATGAAGTTGAGTGAGAAGGAAACATCAGAGAAAAAAGTTGGGAGGAGGTTTTGAGGGATTAATTTTATAGATGTTAAAGGAAAAAGACATCTTAAGAAAGTTAAATTAGTGAATAATGTCAAACGCAAATGAGAGGACAAGTGAAAAATCAGATGCAAAATGACCGTTGGATTTATCAAGGTAGAGCTTATTAGTGGTGTGATAAGGGGCTGGAAATTCTTGGATGCCACGTTCAATAAGCTTGGCTATGATGTGTCAGAGTGAGTTAGAACATTACCCATGAAATAACTTGGGATCTTAAATATATTTAAAAGTGCAGGAGAATTGAGCATATTTTAAGCTGGTGATAGGTGATGGAGATATTGAAGACAGGGGTGCTCAAACGCTATTTAGTGATTGGTCTTATCATGAAGTAGTAGCTTTCAAACTCAACTCCATCCTCACTGCTACTCAGCAGCTCTCTTCTGTCTCTCTGTCTCCCAATGGCCATTTCATATCTTCCCCAATTTCCTTAAACACAGGATCTCACCTCTTACCTTCCCGTTCTCTATACAGGTCTTTACTTCACACTTTACAAGGAAAATTAAAAAATCAGCCAGGAACCTGCTCTCCTTTGTCTGGATGTGTGGAGTGTAGAAAACAAGTAAATTTCATCATGGAAGTGGTAGGAGAAGGAGTATCTTAAAGAGAGATACAAGTGTCAGTTAAATCCCCACAATAGAGGGAACTAATTACCAAGAGGATGGCAATGAGGATGTCACAGAGGTCTTTACCATATAAGGAGGAACCCAGAAGGCAAAAAGAACAGAATCAGGAGAGAAGTCAATCACGAGCAAAGGAGTCTTAGGGGCAAACCAGAGACTACAAGGGTCAGGGTACTGGAGAGGATCAAAATTCCCATCACTGAATTGCTTTCTGAGATTAGACAAGAAGCCCACTAAAGAAAAGCATATGTATCCATGAAGGGAGAAAGTCCTAACTGGGGTTTAGATGTATATGTATGAGAATTGGAAACCTGGATGAGAAGAGAAAAAAGAAGGGGAGATAGAAGCCTTCCTGGGCTCCTAAGCTTTAGCAGATACTCATTTCTAACTTTGAAAATAAATACTACTTTTTCAGGAAGAAGTGAGTTTCTAAACAGGAAAAAGTGCACAGAACACACGCAATACTCTTTGTTTATTAAAGAAATGAAAGAAAGAGCTACAGGAGTATCCACAACATATTATTAAGTGAAAAAAGGTAGGTTTAACAAAACAGGGTGTGTGCATACGTGTGTGTGTGTGTGTGTGTGTGACAGAAAGAGAAACACAGAGAGACTAGAAATGCCGAAAGATGCTCTCTACGGGGCGGGGGAGCCTAGAGAGAATTTCAGAGGCAGATCTTTGTTTATGAAGGCCTGAGGTTTATACAATCCTGGGGCCTCCTTTAAGAGAAAAAGATACAAATTCATGAATGCAAATTAGGTACAAAAATAATATTTGTTTAGGGGATCCAAGCTTCATTAGCTCCACAGTAAATCTGTCTCTACAGGATTTTGTAGTTTTCTCTGTGCTTAGTATAACTTATCCACAATGAGCACGAATTCCTTTAGAAGTAAGAAACCAAAGTAGAAGTTATGTAAATTTGTTTATGTGAGCCATGCTCTCAAACTTACATTCGATTTTTTTGAAATGATCAATAGAGACAGTTTCTAATCAGGAAGGCCACAGAGCTTAAGAGTTTATGTTGTCATTTATGATGCATTTCTAGAAAGTCATTCACAAAATTCCCAGCTCGGGCTTACCCTTGAACTTTATTTGCTTACATAAAGCATCATAGACAAATATCCTGAATCAAGAGGAAATTCAAAGTCGAACTCCTTTAATCAGGAAAGTCTCATTTCTTCTTTAAAAAACGGACATGAGTTGTACTGATTTTAGTAACCCGGTGTAAGTAGGTTTACATAAATTGGGCTATTTCCTCCCCGCAAAAAAAGTAGTGTCGCTGTATTACACATTCTTTCTAATAGCAGGGGCTCCTCCGCGCCTTCCTGTGGTCGCAGTCGCCTGTATCACACTTTAAACTGGAGACAGCTTCTGCCCAAGGGTTTCTTTAGTAACAGGAAGTGACTGTGTGAAAGAAGTTTTATGCTGGTGCGCTTTATCCTCTTAGCCATCAAGGAAGTACGTTACCGTAAATGATCTGGGGACTGTCCCCATAAATTCTTCTTGGTGAACACACTTTTGAAGGCTGTTTTGAGAAAAAGTAGAAAGAACGCGTTTTCTTACCTTCGGAGAACACGAATTTCTGTGACTCTGCATGGCCGCTTTCAGATCAGGAGAGGCGTTCCTCTCAATCAGATCGCAGATTTTATCGTCCAGCTCCATGCTTTCACATCTGCCCAGGGGGACATGGGAATGTCACATTTTACAAAGGTAATTAAAAGGTATTTAAGGGTACAGTGAGTTTGTAAATGACATGGAGGTGTTATTTGGGTACAATACCCCTCTGAAATCTCCAGATGGCTAATCTCATTTTGTATTCATTAGTTCATGCCACAAGAGCACTTTAAAGATATTAGAGTTTAATTTTCCCTTACTTGAACATTTATACAGAGCGATAAGTAAGAACAGACAATTTCAGGGATTTTTGCAGTGTGATACAATGACCAGAATTGAGCACTCACAGTGAGCCAGGTGACTTACATCCATTTTCTTATTCAGTGGGCACAACAGTCCATTAAAGTGGTCCTCTTCACTTGCATTTTACAGGTGAGTAAACCTGAGCTTGGTAAGTTAACTAATTTACTAATTAATGTGAAGTCAAACTGCAAAACATTAGCAGGGCCAAGATCAAACTCAGATCTGTGGAATTCTATAACCTGTCTCTTGTTCGCACGCATGTGTGTGTATGTGTTTTTTTCCTCCACTTTTATTGAGAAATAATTGACATATATCACTGTACCAGCTTCAAGTGCATAGCATGATAGTTTAATTTACATATATAGTGAAATGATTAGCACAGTAGGTTTAGTTAACATCCATCATCTCACATAGATACAATAAAAAGAAAAGAAAAATTTCTCCTTGTGATGGGAACTCTTAGGAACTACTCTCTTAACAACTTTCCTATACATCACAGCAGTGTTAGCTGTAGTCACCATGCTGTACGTTATGTCCCTAGTACTTATTTACCTTATAACTGGAAAGTGGTACGTTTTGACCCCTTTCTCCAATTCACCCTCTTCCCTACCTCTTGCTTCAGGTAACCACAAATCTGATCTCTTTTTCTATGAGTTTGGTGTTTGTTTTAGCTTCCACATATAAGTGGTATCATACAGTATTTGTCTTTCTCTGTCTGACTTATTTCACTTAACATAGTGAATTCAAAGTCCATCCACGTTGTTGCATATGGTAGGATTTCCTTTTTTTTTATGGCTGAATGATATTCCATTGTGTGTACATATATCACAATGTCTTTCTCCATTCGTTCATTGATGGACACTTAGGTGGTTTCCATGCCTTGGCAATTGTAAATAATACTATATAGTCTATCTCTTAACCATTTTTGCTGTCTGTCTTCAATTAACCTGAGAACAAATCCCTAAGCAATTGTTTGCCATCAAATGGAAATATTACACTAGAGTCAAAGAGTATCTGGAAGCCACCCTAAGGGGAATCTAGTCCAACTGCATCATTTATCTGAGAACCAGAATGAATTGCTCACATCCCATGACCACTAACTGATAACGCCAAGGTTTAAGCCAGATTTTCTGACTCAAGTTCATTTTTCTTTCCCGTTTCACCATGGTGGCATGATGGAGAAATTTTCTCAGTAAAAATACAATTCACAAGAAAAACGCATTCATTGTGTGACTTTTCTGTACATAATTTTTGGCCTGCCTTGTTATTTCCCATCCCAAAAAATAACCCCTTGGACTGGGATAGAAGGTCTTTCAGGAGTACTTCTCAAAGTTGTCTCCAAATAAAATCAACATATAGGTGGAAGACCCAATGGTATGCCCGTGTGGCAGAGGCTGCTTGGGTTGTCTGCCCAGCCACTACCTTCTTTGAGAGTGACTCCCAGGAGTAGGCTGTGACAGCCATGCTTGTTGATGCCACTTGACATCACTTCCTTGGTTATAACTGATTGGACCAAGAGTAAACAACGGATCCTGGCTTGGCCAATGAGATTCTCCTCTGTGTGCAGAGGGAGCTGGGAATGAAGCAGATGGGTAGGGAAATGCAGACAGTCTTGATAATCTTGACAATCTTCTTGTTCTGAACAAGTCCTTTCTGAGGCATAGCTGCCTTCCTACCCCTACATTGTGTGAACCACCGTATGCCTTTCTAATGAATGATCTCGTTTTTTTATAAGCTAGCTTTGCTTGGTTTCTGTTATTTGTAATATAAAATCCCTAACTAATACACTTTGACCTTCATATTTATATTTATGCTTTTGTTCAGGCTCTGAAGTATCTGTACCTCATGTCCCACGTATTATGCCACTGGAAGTTACAAGCTACTGGGTCTGCAGTAAATCCTTCATGGTTCAAAAGGTTGCATTTGGAGAGCGATGAGTCTGGACTATCTTCAAGGTTTCCCACAATCCTCTGAGAAGAGTCGCAAAATTTCTTTAATAACTGACCCAAACCCTTCAAATTAATTAGATTCTCAAGTAGGACTAGAATTGGACTGGACTAAATGTTAAGCCCCTGAGGCAGTTTTCTGACCAATTTAGAACCCGACTCGCCTGCCAACAGGTCACAGTACTTTCTGGTACTACATTCCTCTGTGGCTTTGTTTCTGAGCTCATCTTCTCCTCCCCTCCTCCCTGCTTTTTGATTCCAGGCACACTTGCCGCATCTCAGTTTACAGAACATGCCAAGCGTGATTCCCACTCCAGGGTCTTGGTGTCTGCTGTTACCTCCCAAAGACTTGCTCGCCCATGCCACTCAGGTCCTGTCTCAAATGTCACTTTATCAAGTAAGTCTCTGACTAACTTACATGAAATAGCTTTCTCACAGCCATCACTACTGTCCCTTAATTCTGTTTTATTTTCTTCTTAGAATTTTTTAATATTTTGATTTCTTATTTGTTTACTGTTCTCCCCTTCCCCCATATAGGCCCCATATATGTGCCATAAAAGAAGGAGGACATTTGTCTGTTTTTATTCACTGCTCTGTCCCTTGACATATAGTATGACCTCAATAAATATTTGTTATTGAATAAATGTGACTCCATGATGAAGTTTAACTCAAAACATTAGCTCAAATCTAACCATTAAATTAGAAGCTTATTTAAAATGAGGGCAAATAACCTCAAACTCGTAGGACTGATGAAGTTGGGACGCAAAACATTAAGCAAGGAAACATTAACAGCGACTTTGGAATGGATGTTTGAGCTCAGTTATTACTGCCCTCAGCCTGCTTTGTTCTTTTATACTTGAATTATGTGTGTTTTTCAATATTCAACAATAATTCATCGAGTATCCACCATTGCAGGGTACTAATAGCCACACGCGGTGATGGTTCTTGAACTGTTCCAACGTTCGTGGTGAATCTGCTTAGAGGCCAATAGCCACTCTTGTCTTTTCCGTTTGGACAAGTGAGGGAAGGTTATTCCTCAGAGTTGGGGAGTGCTCCCTCCCTTGAGAGCGGGGCTAGGCACATGTCCCTAGAACGATGGCCAAAAAGGAAGGGGCCTTCATGGGAGGGAGGAGTCCTGGACTAGGTGCAGAGTGAGCCTCAGTGTGGTGACCACAGTTTGGTGACTTTGGCCACTACAGAAAGAGGAGAAATATCAGCAAAGAGGAAGAGAACCATGTGGTGGTGATTAGAGGTGGGAAGCTTCTGGTCACAGCTATGGAGATGGTGGGTCTCAGTGTTGACCACGGTGTCAGGGACAGGGCTCGAGCCCTCAGGAACCCAGCTGGGAACTGAAATGATGCAGGAGGGGTGGAACTCCAGATTACACCTCTCTTAGGTCTTGTGCTCACTTTCTCTTCTCATTGCCATTGTTATAGCCATTGTCCTGTCACTATAGTGAGTTTGCCTCAGAACTTGCATCTGAAACCTCTGAAAAAGAAGCATTGAGATGCAGTAGAAAGTAGCAAATGAGCTTTTAGAGTTGAACATAACAGTGGGACCTAAGATAAGTCCCTTAATCTCTATGAACCCTATTGGCCTGGTTTATAAAAAGATGAAATGATGTTATATTGTGAGGCTGTGAGTAGGATTAGTGATAACATATGTACAATCGTCAGCACAGGGCCAGGCATGCAGTGGGTGCTCAATAATTGATACCACTGTTACTATTCTGAGGGTTTGGCACAGTTACCAAATGTTCCAACAAATGAGTTTGGAGAGTAGGAACATGAATTTAGCATTATTGCTGAAAAGAAAAATAATTCAAAAAGCACAAAAGAAATTTCAGTTTGGTTCAAAAAATAATCAAAAAGTTTAATCACACCTGGGATAAAAGACAGCCGGGCCACCTACTTGGGTTTTATAACATTCTTAGCAAATCTTTAAGATTATTCTTTAATATAAGAATTTAGTGGATGAAAATAATTTTACATTCTATTTTTAATTAGTGAAATTCATTATATTTCGTGAATTTCAATTGGTCTTAGATTTATTTTATAAAAGGAAATGGTATTTGTCAAGGTTTATTTCTTTACTATAAAGCTCAAAATTCTGACAATTGAGAGGCAGAATTCAAGTTTGTAAATTGTGCTTTTCTCCTTAGATCACTAAATAATTGCATGCAACATCGTTATATCCTTAACATAACATTGTGACCCAAGGTTTGGAGTAAAGAAAGAAAAACACTCTACCAAACTTTTAAACACGAGTAGGACAATCCTACACAACCTTGCATTAGTTTTACTAGGATGTATTAACCTCGCCTTGGGATCTGTTCCTTGATTCTACTCAGATGATTAGGTGAAGGTTATGGCTCCAATGATCTATGCTCTGGGCCCTACCCCTTAATCATCTCTATTTTTCAGATAAGAAGCTTGAACCTCAGTGAGGTCAAGTACATTTTCCTAAGGTCACATGAATTATAAGGGGCAGGGTAAGAATGCTCTCTGAAGCCCGTGACTCTACCATTGGGCTAATAGTCATTTTAGGAATTGTCAATACATTAGGACCACAGAGGGCTATGTCATTCCCAAAAATTGGGTTCAGGTTTTCCACTTTGATTGGCATTTCTGCTTTGGTTCCAAAGAAAATAATCTATTGGCGCCTGCAACTGAAATATAGCTGACTTACAAAGTCAGGTGTTAGGAGAGGCCTGGGAGGCACGCTATGAGGATCAGGTGTTTCACCCCTGGTCTGTCCTTTATGTGGCTCCTTATTTTTCTAAGTTGTGAGTTCTTGATCAGGGACTGGGATGGGTTCAGGGGGCCCATGAGTCATCCCAAACGAAATTAAATACAAAATAACATATGTGTTATATGCTCATTGTTCCTTTCTGAAGAAAGTGTCTATAGTTTTTATCAAGTTCTTGACCTCCCCAAAAAGCTAAAAATCACTGACCCAACTTAAGTTAGTGTCATCTGTGACTACTTTAAAGATTTTATTTTTCCTTTTTCTCCCCAAAGCCCCCGTGGTACATAGTTGTATATTTTAGTTGTGGGTCCTTCTAGTTGTGGCATATGGGGTGCCACCTCAGCATGGCTTGACAAGTGGTGCTATGTCTGTGCCCAGGATCCGAACCGGCGGATCCCTGGGCCGCTGAAGCGGTGCGCATGAACTCAATCACTCAGCCACTGGGCCAGCCCTATGACTACTTTAAAATCAAATCTCATTGTAGTTTTCTTTGTTTAAGAGTACACTTTAATTTTAATTTTTTTTTTTTTACCTTGGAAGAACTATGAAAATTCAGAAATGACTCTTTGAATCAAGCACTATTACTAAAATCTTTATTTAGGGTAGCCTCCTTACTAAATTGCTAGTGAACAGAGAGTTATAGAGGCAATGCTATGAGGCCAAGAGTTCTCCAAGATGAAGGCAACAGAATTCAAAGAAATCCAGAAATCTCTGATTGACCCTTGGCTTATTTATTGCTTATTTTAAACTCATGTGGATATAAATCTCCTTCCTTACTATCCCTCCTTCCTACCCTTCACTCACAAGAATAGGTCAACATAGGAAGTAAATAGAAATGATATTAATATGAATTAGATTTTACCAACAGGATGGTAGGTTAAGCCAATGGAACAATGAAGGTTATTTAAAATAGTTTTCCCTAAGTTATATATGATGTGTGAGCTGTTTTCCTGAGACTACCATTGGGAAGCAATGGTCTGCCCAGCAACCCAATGAGCAGCTGAGAGAAGAGGGAATGAGGTGAATGGGTTTCAGGTATGTTTGGAGCCTCCGACTTTTATTATGTATTCAAGGGTCGCCAGGACAGAAGCCTCCAAAAAATTATCCAATAAGACATATAGCATGTCTTTGAATGTCGTTGCTTAATAGGTTTATCCAAGGATTATTTATTTAAATTTTACTATTTGATTAGAACTTAGACACTGTTAATTTGTAGAATCCTCTGTAGCAGAAAAGATGATCTCAAAGCTTATGGTTTACTGCCTTGTGGGGCATTGACCAATTTTGTATCTAATCTAACCATATCCTTCTAACATTCCTTTATCAAATTGCCTGTAAATACCCAGCTCTTTAAATGCTCTTTGAATGAGGCTTCTTATCTTTCTGGATACCTCATTAATTAATGAGTTGAATTAAAACCTTCTTATTTTATATTTGTATGAGAGTCATGTTTTAACTTTTTGTGTATTGTACATTAACACTGCTGGATATCTGTATTTAAGACCATTGAACTTCCAGTTGCTGATAATGACTCATGGTGAGCATGCAACCCCAAACCACCAGACTTGGTTTATATGGTTACAAGCTATGGTTGCCTCATCAGTATTGGCAAGTAGTGTAAATTCCTGAAGAAAAGAATTACACTCAATAGGCAAAACAGATAACCACAATCTTGGAAATAACCTGAAGATCATGTAATTCATCTCCTGCATTTAGAAGACAGAGAAATGAGGCTCAGAGGGATTCAATGACAGATAGCCAAGTCAGGGCAAAAATTAAGGACACTTGCGTTCTTCCTTCCTCAAATGTCCACAATTTCCTCCCAGCCTGCTGCCAAGGTCTCATTTTATGCTTTGATCTTATGTCATAAGCCAAGTCTTTTTAGGAAAGATTCTGGAGAACAAAGCACATTTTCAAATATAAGACAAGGAAAAATCAGTAGCAGGTTCTTCTCTAATGGACATGCTTCTAGATGTTCAAAGACGAGGAATTGTAACCTTTGGTGACCTGAAATGAGAAGTATTGTCTGAAAAACTATAATCAAGCTATAATTTTTAGGTTTTACTTTTTGTTATTATGATTAGTTCTCTGAGTATGCTCCTGGCTATTTTGGTGAGAAACAAGTTACTCAATAAAGAAATTACTCTGTGCATTAGATCAATAAGTCATGGTGTCTTAATTATTTTAGTAATTGGGAACTTTAACAGTTGTGACCTAAGAAGATGGTGGAAAAGAAAAGATTTGCTCACAGAATTTTCAAAGTTGCATTGGCTTTGGGAAGAATGAATATCTCTAGAGTTTAATCCAAGGCTATGTGGTTTAATAATTTAGATATGTGTCTAAAAATGGTCTTGGCATGTCTGAAATGAAAGCCCAGAGAATGGGAGCTATTTCTTATAAACATGGTCTCTGTTATTGCCCACAGTCCACATTCTTGGCAGGATCCCTGTTTATTTCCTCTCAGCTCGTGTGATGTGCCAGGTCGCTGAACTGCCGCTGCACACCCCAGCCACCCCTCTCGTGGCTGCGCCCAGGAGGAACATGCGGGTGGAGGAGCCAGATTGGGGCAGAGATGCTGCAGGTGCTGTTCAGGCTGTGAAAGGTTACCAGTGAGCAAAGTTCTGTAGAAACCACATCCTCCTACAGCTATCCTCCTGAGATGGGTTTGGCCTCCTTATTGGAACGGTTCTGCTCAGGTGAAGCAAGGGCAGAGAGACAGAGAAAGGATATAGCGTCTAGGAACACACACTGTTTCGACAGAAAATATTCTGATACAGGCATACCCTGACCTTTTTGCCTAGCTAAATGTTAGTCATCCTACAGTTCTCATCTTAAATATGGAAGGGAAACTGAACCCTTGATTGCATGAGATGTTCCAACTATGTATTTCCATAGCAACCCGTATTTCCCCATTACACAGCTTATTACACTTAATTGTAATTGCGTGTTTACTTGTATGTATTCTCCATTAGATTATAAACCCCTGGAGTGAAGAACAGGTTTAGCATGCTTATCATTGTATCTCCAGAGCCTCTCAGTGATCATTAAATACTTGACAAGAGAACAAATAGTCAAGAACAACTAGCTTTGAGGTCAATAAGGACACAAGGTGTCTGAAGGAGGAGAAGCTTATAATAAACAGGAGGGTGTAGGTTGCTCCTCTGTCCTCTTCAGATGCATTCTCTCCATGGTATTTCTTCCTTCCTCTTCTCAATACATCTGCCTCTGGGAAAAGGAGCCTACAAGGCTGAACAGCTTCGTGTATCGTAACAGGGGACACATCTTTCTGCTACAAGCCATAGGGTTTCAGGCATCAAGAAGCAGGGGTCTGGGGGTATTTCGGATTTAAGAAGTTCTCCCCAGTTCCCTGGAATTAAACCTATAGTCGGGTTGATACTTGAGAAGAAATATAAATAAGGATAAAGCCTTATCCAAAGGCAGGTATTAAGCACGATTCTCTTCTAAGGAGCTCTCTGAGTTTTTATTAAGAGAAAAATGACACCATATTAGATCTCATGGACAGGCTGAGCCCAGAAGACCAAGGTATGATAAGATGTGAGTTTCTCTACTCCAGGGAGCAGGGACCCTAGTAGAAAAAAAGGAGAAAAATAAAGTCGTGCAAACTGGTTCCTCTCCCACCGTTTATTACAACGACACCAAATGCCCCCTCTGACAGGGATACGGGAAGGACATAGCTTGGTAGCTTTATGGGTCAATAGGGGTAGATTTCTTGATGTTTTTGTTATTATTATTGTTTTATTATGGCATCATCAAGGTTGATTTTTATTTAAAATTTCATTCTCTTGAAGAAGCAGAGACAATAAAAAGTGAATAATCTTAAAGATTGAGGTGATAGGAAACCTAGTTCCTTACCAGCATTATGAACAGGTTAAACCCCTACTTTTAGGTTGAGAAAATCTTGGCAGTTACTCTAGCGTTTGTATCACCTGATTAAGGCTTTTGCACCATTGTTCTTCAGTGCAAATATACTCAGATTGATTTATTGATGAACATCTGGAAGAAAGCAAAATTAAACTAGCCATGCATGTACAGAAAAGTTGTATATTTTGTTGTTAATGTTGAAGGGTGGCAGAATATGCCACCCCAAAATATGCCACCTCAGCATCAGGATTATTTTGAGCTAAAGGCACTTAAAAAACAGCAGATGCAAGAGCGCTTTGATCTCCCCTTTTTCTTCCTGAAAACAGGAGAGAAAATTGCATGTGGAAGATGCCCTCCCTATACTAGGAGAAAAGAAACATTCTTTTCATCCAGGACGGGAGGTTAAGACCAAGAGAATTCTGCACAAACAGACCTTGTTAAAATAATTCGCATCTTCCTTTAGCCTCCCCATATATTTTACTTTTCCACAAAAACTTCTCTTTGTTCAACCCAGTTCAAAAGCATTTAGGTTTTGCCACTTCTTTGGGTCTTTATTTGCATATGAGGGCTCCTGTGCTGCAGAAAACCTAAGTGAGTATGCTTTTCTCTTGTTAAGCTTTCTTTCATGACAGAGCCTCAGCAGAGACCTAAAGTGGGTGAGATTTTCCTCCCCTACAGCGTTACGGAAATAAGTATTTCAGGAGGAACATTAAACTATATGTTTTACCGTGGAGACTATATCAAAAAAGCAAAGTAGTTAAGTTAGATCTGGTATACTCATTTGATATAACCACATTCTTGTGCCAACTATAGTTTTCCTCTAATTTGTCAGAATGTATCTCTCAAATCTCTATTTTACACAATACCAAGTTGCAACGTTGTTTAGGAAGATTAGAAGACTAAATTTTGAATCATGTCCAATAATCATAATATTTAATATTTTTCGTAGTGTCTTATTGTTATTTATTGACTATGTACTTAGGTAAAAATTATCATCAAATAACAAAACAATATCATCTTAAAAGTATTCTCTTAACACAAGTCAATATTGTTAAAGCTGAATTTCATTTCATCAGAACAAATATTTGAAAGAACTTTTTTTAAGGAACAGCCATTGGTAAAATAATTTTATTCAAACTCTTTTGAATTATAGAACAGATGGTTAGAAAGAGATGCTTTTAGTAACTATATCTGAGGTATTAAGTAATTTATATAACATATACTTGAGAGTTGTTATAAAAAGTTTATAATAGTAGAAATAGTTTACCTTTCTATTTAATTGATCACTAAATAATATTTATTTAAACTGTATCAGTTTAAATATCAGTTTTTCACATCTGTTCTGGAGGTTCATTTCAATATATGATTATATTTCTTGATTTTAATTCACCAGCAGTTTTCGAGTTTGTGGCAGTTTATACAAAGGTACAGAGCCGAGTTAAGGCTGAGAAGTGAGGCGGGTTGCCAATCTAAATCTACACCTGATTCGTCTGTGGATGTTGAAGAAATAATGGAATAAATTATGAGATACTCCTTCTGCAGGAAATTTTTAGGAGATGTCATAACAGCTTTACTGAAGGTCACAAACCGACCCATAACAATTTAATATCTTTTTTTTTATCTTCCCCTGGCATGTTCCCAGTTCTTTCCTCTAGATGATAAAGTGTGAGACACTTTTTCTCGGATCCTTTGCATTAGTTTTGTTAGAGTGGCACGTAATATGCCAAATCAAATCAGGATCCGTTATTATTACACGTAGTGTAATTCCATGTATTTAATGAGAATTGCTTCTGAAACCTTCTACAGAGAATTGAATATGTTCATTTGCAGTTGGAAATACTGCGTTGATGAGATGCTGCCTCTAGAGGGCACTCTGCATTCAGTTCAGGTAGAAAACAGTCTCTGATGTTGCTCACATTTTCTAAGGTTTTCATTCTGAGTTTTCCAGGACAGAGAGAGAAATGTGTGGTGTATATGTGTGTAATAATTGTAGCTAATATTTTTGTTTTGTTTATTTTAAAACATAATAAAAATTATGTTTATTTTCTAGTTTTTTTTAAGTTGCAGTCATTGTTAATATTTATGTAGTAGACATATCAAATAGTTTTCCTCCTATAGTGTGGTGAGTAGATTTTATTAAAGATTGTAGTAGTCCACATTCATTCATTTTTTTGCCGTGTTCATATGCATGTGAAATGGATAAGCTTGAAATTTCTTTTTGTGCCAGAAATTAGGAAGAAACTGGTTAAATAAGGGACAATTTCAGTATCAAAATAAATAATGAGTGTTTATAGTTCACCAAAAAAATAGGAATTTATTTATTTATCCTTATAAAAAATTTTAAAATAAACATAAATGGGGATAGGAGAAATCTTTTCTTTACATTGGGATGCTTACTAACAAATGCAGAGGAAATTAAGGTATTAGAAAATCACTATTTGGCAGCCATCACAGTAATAATTCAAATAAGAAATATCAGTGGCTGCTAAAACTAGTAGCTGAAGTTGAGGAATGGGCTGTTTACATGACGTCACACGACCTCCCTCCCCCAGTGCTTAGTGAATACTAAAGGAGATACTAAAGAGTAACTTTATGTTGGAGAATCTAGGCAGACTACACCTTAATAAAACGATCAAAGTTAAAGCCACCTGTAATAAGGAAAATCCAAAGTTTGACAATCTGATAGGATGCACTAAAAACCACAGCTTCCCACCTGTGGTACTCCTGCCCAAAATACATATTCTGAATCTAACTATGAGGAAACATTTGGTGAAAGCAAATGGAGAGACAATCTACTGAATATCAGGCGTGTAAACTTCTAAAGTAGCAGGTCACGAAAATCAAGCAAAGACTGGGGAATTTTCCGATTGAAAGTGACTAAAAATTATGAAAACTAAATGCAACTTAGGGCCTGGATTGGGTCCTTTTTTTCTATGAAGGGCATGAACAGGATAATTGGCAAAAAGTTGAAGAGGGTCTGAGGATTAGAAGGCAGTGCTGTATCAATGTTCATTTTCGGGTTTTGACGTAAAGGGGATCAGGAGAGGCCACTCCAAAATACGCCTCTTTGACAGAAGGATTATTTTGAGCTGAAGGCAATTAAGAATCAACAGATACAGGAAAAGTTCTCTGCCCTCCCCTGGTCCGCCTAGAAGCAGGGTATCAATTTCTTTTTGTGAAGTGGCATCAGTTTGGCCCCTCTCCTGTACTAGGATGAGGAGAGTGACTCTTCTCACTGCAGATGGAGAGCCAGCGCCGAGATGAGTCTGCACAAACAAACCTTACTGAAACGGCCCTTATCTTCTATCGATTCCACATAGATTTCCTAGTCACTTCCTTATAATTATCGTCTCTTGAAGCCCAAGCCCTCCTTCCTTTGTTAAGAACGATATACAAACTCTCATGTCTAGCTGTTTCTTTGAGTTTCACTGCTTTCTTGTGAACTCTTGTGCAAGTAAAAATATTAATTAATGTGTATTTCTTATCTCCTGCTAATGATCTTTGCCAGTTAAATTAGCAGGCCCCCAGACACTGAACCTAAGAGGGAAGAGGAAAAGTTTTTCCTCCCTGATAGATGGTTATCTTGTGGTTCCAGAGGAGAATGCGCTTGGTTGTAGGAAACACACACTAAGTCATCCAGCTGTAGCTTATTTCTGAATGGATCTTTGTACACTTCTTAGAAATTTGGGGGGAGTTTCAAATTATCTTAAAATAGAAAAAAAGTACCCAAACACTAAACCTAAAAAATAAAATCTGATTTGATACTTAAATTATCTTAGGTTCAATATAGAAATCATTTTATAAAAATGAAATAAGCATTTCATTGTGTAGCAGAAACTAAGATGCAGACCAATAAGTCTTTGAGATTTGTGAAATTAGTACAAACCAAAACAAAGCAAAGACGATTTTGGGTTTTGTCTTGCCTTTTTAAAAGAATGTGGAGGAAGAGCATTTGTGTGAATCAAATTACTAGATGGTCTGTTCTAGCCCAGGGATTCCAGAAAATGACAGAAGCTATTTGCACTGTAATAATTGAAGCTCTAATAGGAAAAACACAAAATAAACAAAGAAAAACGTCAAACCTTGAATATCTTCACTTTGCTCTGCCATGGCTGGCATTTTGCCTCCCTGTGCACTTATGATAAACATAGAGGCTCTGCTGAAACCATCTCAGATTATAGAGGCTTGCCTTTGGACATGTGGGTTAGTGCTAAAATCCATGCACTATAGAAAAAACCAAAAACTAAGAAAGGCTTTTTTTCTCATTTAATTCAACAAATATTTCTTTAAAACTTCTTTGTTCTAAGGCCCATTAATCTTCAAAATCCACCAAACCCGTGTCCTCATGATTTTGGATGAGATTCCAAAAGAAAAATGTATATAAAAGGGGATTTTTTTTTCTTTTATTAATTACTTTCTTTTAGACAATGATATGACCTTTGATGTCAGAGAACATCACGGGCGTTTAAAATGGATTTTTATCACAGTATTATTTTTAGATACAAAAGCTATAAAAGGAAACTATTATGGCCCTCGTCTGTTTATTTCTGAATATAGAGAGTGATCATTTATTCCTAGGTGAAATGGAAAAAAACACTGGCTCCTCTTTGTTATAAAATATCAAACCAGTGAATTCAGATGGGAATTGTCAAGGGTCATGATTGTGTGAGAAATCAGCAAAGTGAAACAGTTATTTGGTATAAAATTGTGTTTTGTGCTTCATACATCTTTACAGATTGACATAAAAGCCCCTCTAGTATTTGCGTAAGTGTGACTATTCAAAGACTAGAAGAGGGATTCCTGGAACTGAGGGGGTTAGAGCACTTGGCAGCAGAAGCGAGTCTCACATTTACCTGGCACGTCTGAGATCAGGTGGGAAAGGGTACTCTCAGAAGCCCAGGTAGATTTCTACAGTAAAAACAAGGACCAGCAGGGGGGTGAGGTGACAGTGTTTTTATGAGTGATGACAGGATGGATGGGAAACAGTCGCATTCTACTAAGGAAACGGCATTCCTCATCACTCAGCTGTCACTTGAACTATGTACAAACACACAGTCCTGGCCAGGCTAGTCAGAGCAGTGCAGCCTTTCTCGAGCTGGGCACTGCACTGAACACTGTATATGTGTTATCTCGTTCAATCTGCAGATGGCCCTCTGGAGGGAGGAACTGCTCCCCGCTTTTACAGTTGAGGAAACTGAAGTTCACAGAGACGAAGTAATTTGCCCGGGCTGAGCTCTTCACCATTGCTCTTTATTGAGTAGGGATTGTGTGTAGATCACCAAAGGTAAAGAATTAGAACAGATCAACTAGTGAGACCAGTAGAGGTAGATCTTTTCAATAAATAGTTCTTTTTTCTATAACAAGTTTTTTTTTTTTTTAAAGTAAGAAAAGAAAGGGCCATATACAATATTTGGTCCCAAAGAGCTGAAACTCCAGAATTGGTATGGGAAGTAATTGTGTGTGGTGGACTATGTAATGGAGATCATAACACAATTAAATTTAACATTCCAATGAGATTTGGAAAACCAAAGAACCAATCAGACTTATTTTTAGAAAATGGAGTTATAAAATACTCAGGGGAAAGTACTTAGTTTTGAAGATGAAAATAAAACTAATAGTTGCTTAAAAATATACATTCATACCAAATATGACTATCACACAAAGTCGAGGCTCAATAAATGCTGAATCAAATATTTTAATCTTTTGCAATGAATATTTTTATAATAATTATTATAATAATACAACGTTAATGTAGAAAATTTAGAATAAAATTATGGTAGAGTTACCCTACTTTCTTTATACACACATGTATATTTTTGTAAATTGGGATTAGGGGTATATAAAGTTTTATATTTTACTTTTTCTGATTAATGTATCATCAGAGTATGAAAGGCCTTTCTTTTATAAAGAGATCCATGAGTAGAATAGGAATTCAATTGAAAGCATTCGAGAACAGACATGAACAGATGTGGCTCAAAGTGCAAGGCTTAATGAACTTTAACAAAATACGATACATTTAAGTACACCAAAGACAGACAAAAAGCAGCTAGAAAGCAGTGGGCCTATCAGAGCCATGTAAAAGTTGCACTCACAAAGGACAAGCAGAAGGCTGTTTAGAGTTAAGAAACTTGATTTTTGACTTTACTCGTAAAGATGTTGGGTGTTCCTTCGCACCTAAGTCCAAGCTCAAGCATGCACAGGATCTACTCTAAGCCGAGTCATAAACCTGAACATAAACGAAAAACTGGGATTCACCCGAAAATTCTGAAGGAATTTGAGGGCAAATTTAGGAATCTTCCTCAAAATATTTTAGCCACCCTGAAAGAGAAATGAGGATTGCTAATATTATTTTAATTAACAAGAAGAGCCACATAAGAAAGTCAAAGACCTTATCAGTGAGCAGTGGAATTTCACGACGTAGATTCACTAATATGTAAATAATTTAAGCTGTGGAAACAAAAGTTTCTGTAAGGACACATCGTGCTTGACTGAATCAATACATACATGAAAACTCCACCAAGATTATAGGCAAACGCAATTTGAAAAATTGAGTTAACATGAAAATGTTTTGTCATGTTTTAAAAAATAGATTCTAGACAAGAACAAAAGGGTATAGATAACAGACATATTTCTGGGTGAGTATAAACATTTGGTTTCTCTTAGGGGTCTGGGCTAGGAAAGATTTCATTTTGGTTGTTTGTAAACTACAGGAAAGAAAAATTAAACAATGACAATGACATTTTTAAAGCCTTTTCAAAGCAAAATGCTAAAGCAAAAGGAATGACCGAGAGGAAAGGTACACAAGCTTACAGAAATAGGCTGAAAAAATAGGGCATATACATGACCTTCATTGTAAAGAATTGTATTCGGAGGAAAAATGACCCCAAACATATGAGTCTCCTATCTCCGGCCTAAACTTTCAGTTACAAAGAGGTTCACAAGACATTGTAGATTGTTTGCTTATGAAATCCTCCTCACGGTGCCACAGAGGTGAAAAAGCAAAATAAAAAAAGGACTGGATTTTATCATTCACCCATTCAGCAAGTAATTATTGAACACCTCTTATGTGCCAGACAGGCTTCTCGGTGATTGGTCCATTACATCAATGAATAAAAAAGAAAATAATATCCCTGCTCTTGTGGAGCTTACATTCCAGCATTTCTTAAAAACAACAACCACTGCAACATTATCCTGCCAAGAACAAACTTACAGTGAATTTGCCGTCAAGTTCATTCATAAACGTGGCTCGGAAGATCTAGTGAAGACCGACTACGATAAGGGAATTAAAAATTTAGTGTATCTATTTGGAAAATATAAACAGTTTCAAAGAGAGGGCTAACAAAATCGTGGAATTTGTTATGAGAGCAACCCCTCCTCTCAAAAGTGGCTATGGGCAGCAATGTGACCCTGGAGTTTTACATCATGAAATACACATAGAGCTCTGAGGTAATTCAACTTTTAAAATAAAAACGAAGACTTAGAGAGTAATAAGAAAGAAATTATCTTTAACATGTGAAACTTTTAAAGAGATCTTTCGAAAAAGGTATAGATCCTCGATGATGGTTAGAGATAGAAAACTGTGAAAAATTAAGAAGATGTTTAGTGAAACTCCAAAACAAAACAAACAGAAAGACTTTAGAAATCCCAGATGCGACATGGCAGGCCCGATTGAAAGCATCGAGCAAGGACAAAAGAGAAGAGATGGTTCAAACAAAAAAACAAAACCAGAAAAAGAAAATCTGGAGAAAATCCAGAGAAAAGGAACCCCGGGAAGTCCTCAGGGAGATGGGAGGAGGCACAACTTCGGGAAACCAACAAGGGGTGGACTCAAGAGCTGGGAAAAGTCTAGTGAAATATTTGTAATATCTATTAAGTATTGAGCTTAAAGATATATCTACAAAGCTCACTGTTACTTTGACAGCAGCTTTTGTTTAAAAATAAAGAAAGTGGGGCATGAAAAGAATCTTGCTGCTCTTGTAGCTTGGAAATACCCCTGCCTGGCAGAGGTTAATGGGCAGGGAAGACAAGGACTCCACATGTCCTGGCTATGAGGAGGGGGCAATGGATGAGAAAAGGAAGCCATAGCTGGGAAGCATTGATTAAAGATTTCAACCCCTGACAAGCTGAGAGATGTGAGATGAAACTTATAACTGAGCTGATTTTTATCTGCCAAATTCCCCTACGCTCAACTGGAACCGACTAGCTGTGCCAAGCAGCAATGGTTAGAGAAGAATGTCCCAGAGAAGAGAAAACGGATCATGTAAGCCCAAATTCATAATGTCCAGAGGTGAGGTATCCCTTTGAAACCCTCACATAAGAAAGGAAGCTTAACCTTTTTGAGGTGACATCAGAGCAGGTAAATTGTCAGGGTCACAAACTGAGTACAGGTGTGTAGGGTGCAGTGTAAGAGCACTTGACCCAGGAGGGAGGGGGAGGCTGAGATCTCACCCCTTCTCCACTTGCCAAGCCCAGAGCCCTTGTGTGGGGCTGTGTACACCCAGAAGTAGGAGCACCTGTTTCTCAGTTACACAAAGGTTCTCTAAGGGCTAGTGTCCCTGCCCAAAACCACCGTCAGAGGCAGAGCTCTTACCTGGCAACGTTGGGGTGGGTGGCATTTGGCATTTCTTCTGTTTGTATGTTGAGACGTTGGGACCACTTTGAATGGGTTCCTTTACTGTCCCCAAATGGACACAGACATGCTAAAGGAGCTTCCTCTTGCCTTTGTTCTCACCCGAGTAGGTAATACGACCACATCTGAGAGTGCCAATGTAGTCCCCATTTATCCACGTTTTCACTTTCCACAGTTTCAGTTACCCAATCAACAGCAGTTCAAAAATATTAAATGGAAAATTCCAGAAATAAACAGTCCCTAAGTTTTAAATTGCGTGCCGTTCTGAGCAACTTGATGAAATCTTGTGCCATCCTGCCCTGGACGTGAATCATCCCTTTCTCCAGTGTGTCTGTGCTATATCCGCTACCCACCCCTTAGTCACTCAGCAGCCCTCCCGGTTGTCAGATCAACTGTGGCAGCATCGCGGGGCTTCTGTTCAAGCAGCCCTTATTCTACTTAAGAATGTCCCCAAAGTGCAAGAGCAGTGATGCTGGCAATTGGGATACACCAAAGAGAAGCCATAAGTACCTCATTTAAGTGAAAAGGTGAAAGTTTTCAACTTAATAAGGAAAGAAAAAAATGGTATGCTGAGGTTGTTAAGATCTGTGGTAACTTTTATTACAAGGTATCGTTATAATTGTTCTATTTTATAATTAGTTATTGTTGTTCATCTCTTACTGTGCCTAATTTAGAAACTAAACTCTATCATAGGTTTGTAAGTAGAGGAAAAAACATAGTTTAGATAGGGTTTGGCACTGTCCGCTGTTTTAGGCATGCACTGGGGGTCTTGGAACGCATCCGCTGTGAGGAAAGGGGGATGACAGGGCTAGGACAACTGCAGAAGAGTTTTTAGGCAGAAGACACTATAAAAATTACAAATTCCCTTTTCATAATCTTAAATTACCAAGAGGACACTTAAGAGTCCAAGTTTTCTCAACGGCTTCATAGTAGACCCCTCAGCAGTCTTTATTTAGACCCAATTTCTCAAAACTGTACCTGATTAGAACTTGTCAGACTGAGGGGGTTTTCCACACTCTGAGCAACGTTTTTCATCTTTACACAGAGCTTTGGCAGTTGGCAGCTGCTGGGCCACTGGCGGTCTCTGGGTGCCTAAGGAGACCCCTGAGCACATGCGCCCTTACCAGACGGCTCCAAGGTCCCGTGGTGCTTTTGGTAACTGCCAATGAAATGCTGATTAGCAAACGTCCTTTTCCTATGACAGAACATTCTGGTTCAAAGAGAACGGTGGCTGACACTGCATGATTGATTTAACGATCAGGGAATTACTGCCAGCAAACCAGCTTGTTTGGCTATCCTTTCCTCACCCGATTTGTTTATTTGTTTGTTTTTGCTGTTATTCCCTCAGAGAGCATTTTTTTTCCTTTTCATCCAGCAGGTTTCTGGAACCCCAGCCCAACTGGCTATTTCAAGTCTTCTGCTCAGGCTCCAGTAAGAGAAAAAACAGAACTGTACTGGAAAATAACGTACCTTAGGTGGGAATGAACCGGGAGGGAAGTGTCAGAAAGTGAAACTGGTTCTTTGGATCTGCTAGGTGAGAGTGACAGTAAAGGTCACTTGTTGGTAAGAGACTCTGAATGTTAGTGAAACTGGAACTGTGTGGTGGGGAGGAGAGTAGGAGTTGAAGGTCAATGGGGAAATTTGGTGGCTGCAAGAGCTATGGTTAATTTATGAATGGACCCTAAGCCACGTCAGTGGATACTTCTGAGGAGCCTGAATGAGTAGGGGGCAGGAGAGGAAGTTTTGTGGTGTGAGGAAAGTCCAGAAAACGTGCTAATGAAATGTTCCACACAAAGGAACAACAGGGTAGCCATATTGATGCTTTACGTAGTGCTTGGAAGGACCAGAGGAAGACTCAGCCCAGAAACCACGAGGCCCTTCCATGCCAAGATGGCGTGTGGTCACTGGACTGCGTCTGACAGAGTGGCAGACTCCAGAGCAGAGCATCTGGTTATTAGGCATTGCTTTATGTACCATGTGTTTAAAATTAGTTTCTAAGAATTATTCTGTATGCTTCAAAAAACAAAACACAAAACCAAAACCAAAAAATAATAAGATTTCTAAGAGGAGAAAAAATATGGGTCTTCCCTGTGAGCATCATGATTTTTGCCTTAGGCAAATTTAGAGCTGGAATGTTTATAAGAGTGTTCCAGGCAAGCCTATCATTGCTTCAGGCGACACACACGTCTTTCTCCATGTTGCTCTCGCAGGCCTATGTCATCATGGAAAGAGTCCCGGACCTGGAATCGGAGGATCTGGATTCACGATGGACCTCTTCCACTAACTAGCTGTGATTTGGGAGTCACTTCGCTCATTTTTTGTCTAGTAATTAATACGTCCATTCATTTCTCCAAGGCCATATGTTAAGAACCCACAATGTGCGTGCGGATCTCATTTTTCTCAAACATAAATGAAAGAAACTCTCCTAGATCAACTCAACGTGGAAATCAAATAATTGACTTTAAATGTCACTTTTTTTTTGAGAATTGAGATAAAAATCTAGGTCTTCTGATATGATACATAAACTTATTATGGTTTGTTTTTTCCTCTCTTTTTTGGTGAGGAAGATTGACCCTGAGCTAACATCTATTGTCAATCTTCCTCTTTTTTTTTTTTTCTCCCCAAAGCCCCAGCACATAGTTGTCTAGCCTAGTTGTAGGTCATTTTAGTTCTTCTATATGGGATGCCATCACAGTATGGCTTGATGAGCTGTGCGTAGGTCCATGCCCAGTACACAAACTGGCAAACGCCAGGCCGGTGAAGTGGAGCGTGTGAACTTAACCCCTCAGCCATGGGGCCAGGGCGGGCCCCTTTATTATATGTTTATCAAAGTTTTGGGCTATGTATTTTTAAATAATAGCCTATTTTATTTTTTTCTTTATTGGATACTTTTACACTATAAAAGTACATCTATTTTAACAGGCAAACATTACAAAGATAAAAAGAAAAAGTTAATACTCTTTTTCTTCCCTCAGTTCCACCTTACTGTGACAATTAGTATTAACAACAGTAATCCACATTTTTTCTCCATGCTCATACAAATATAAGTATATGTATATGGTATATGATATTTCTCTTCTTTTTTTAAAAAACAAAAATATAGGCATATTATACATTACTCTGTTAATTATTTGGTTATTTTGCATTTCTCTGAACACTCCTCCAGGTTCATACGAATGGCTCTAGCCAATTATTTTTAATGGCTGAATAATATTTGAAAATTATGAATGCACAAAATTTATTTAATCATTTCTCTATGATAGAATACCAAGTTGTTTCTAATTATCTTTTCTTTTTAGTGTCACTATAATCAATGCTGTAATAGAAATATTTCTCTGGATATATTCTTACATACTGGTACTTTATTTACATAGAATAGATTTACCAAAGTTAGATTGTCAGGTCAAAGGGTGTGAATGTTTAAACTTTTAATAAAGCTTCTCTGTTAGTTTCCAAATTGGTTATAGCAATTGTCATTTCTATCAGCTATGTGTGAGAATTCTTATTTTCCCACAACTGACGTCAGCTCTAGATGTATTAATATCTTTGCCAATAATGGATATTCCACTGTTGTTTCCATTTGTATTTTCCGAATTTCCAATGATGCTGATCATATTTCAGTATGTTTGTTAGTCATTTGCGTGTTCTCTTCTGTAGTTAGTTCTGGTTCTTGACTGACTTTTCCTTATGGGTCTACTTTCTTTTTCCCATGTGCAGTAGTTCTTTGTCTAGTTAGCATTTGAATAGGTTATAGAAAAACAATGTTATAGAATAACAGTGTTATACAAAAAACACAAAGCAAGGTAAGTGGATCAGGACTCTAGGGTGTTGGCTTGGGGAGGTAGCGATTGCAATTTCATACAAGGTGATCAAGGGCAGGGCTCCCTGAGACGATGACATTGGAGCAAGCCTTGCAGGAGGGGTAGGAGTGAGCCAGTGGAGTTCTGGGGGAACAGCATTCCCTGTCAAGGCAGCCAGTGCCAAGACTCTAAGGCTAGAGCTTGTCTGGTGTGTCCAACAAACAGCGACGAGGAGCGTCTAAGAAGGAGAGGGAGCCGGAAGGGGAGTTGTAGCCGATACGACCAGAGGTAGAAGGGAGCAGCTCAAGGAGGGCTTGCTTGGAGGTATTAAACAAATCTTAGCTTTTACTCCGAGGAGATGAGGAGCGGTGGGGGGTCCATATGGAGGGAAAAGTTTGGATTCTGGGTATAATCTGAATTTAACCAGTAGGAGGGGAAAGAGAGAGAGAGAGTTAGTTCAAGGATGCCTCTAAGTTCCCTTAGACTAAACAACTGGGAAAATGGAGTTGACCTTTACGGAGACAAGGAAGACTGAGGGAGGAGTAACTTTGGGGTAGTTAGAGAAATGAAGAGTTTTTTAGAGCCTCTTATTTGGGATGTCTTTTAGACATCCTCATAAAGACATCCCCTAGACATGTTGAGTAAGCAGAATATGCAAGACTTGATCAAAGTAAGCTTTTTGCTGAACACTTAACACGTGTCTTCTCATTTAATCCTCATGTTGACACAATGAGGAAACTGTGGTTATTGCCTGATCTGACGGTAAGTTAAATACAACGATGATCAACTCCTTCCTTAAAAATAATCTACAAATTATTCGTTATTGTCAGAGGCATTTTATCATAGATGCATTACTTAGTGTTCTGCCTTTTTAAATGCAAATTTATTTAGAGGCGTTGAAATGTTACACTTAGATATATCCTGGATTTTTTCTCATATGAAGCCCCTGACAGTGTAGAGCTAATTTTATATTTCTGGGGGTTGCCTCTTGACATTTTGACTCGAAAGAGAAATCAGCTTAAGTATTAACTCCAAAGGGCAAAGAGCTAAGAGCAAAAAGAGGTGGTCAGGTAGAGGAAAATCTTCTCATTGGAAAAGAATAGTCATGGAGGGTCACTTCAGTGAAAATACCTTGTGTGTGGTCTGGGGTTTTTTGTTTTCTTTTGTTTTGTTTTGTTGCTCTTTGTTTGTTGGTGGTGTTAACTACTGGCAATTGAAGAGAAAAGATGAAGGTACCCTGAATGTTCAGAGACTTGTTCAGAAGTGCGGAGAAAAATAGCCTCAAGATCAACAAAAAAGGATGGTCAATGATGTATTTTAACTCTGAACAGAAAGAAGACATTAAGCTTTGACAGCAGTAAAGCAGGAGCTTCTAAATCACAAAGAGAAATTAACAAATCTCGGGAAAATCAAAGAAAGTTCCATTAAAGTTAAATCTATCCAAGTTTAGTCGAAACCAAGATACATCAATACGTGGTTTACGTAGATGCTATATTTCTTTAAATCTCAGTCTCTACACTACTTCATAAGTCTGGTGATTTTTTAAATGTTCTATTTTACTGCTCTAACACTGAGTTAAGGTATTATTGAATGAAAACGACAAAGAACATGCAGATTTGCGTCATAGTTGACCACAACAAGGAGCAGGGCAGTTTAGACCAGGAGGCCAAAAACTGCGCATGGTATGATAAAATATATACTCGGTCCTTGTCCCTTGTTCTTGGCACAGAGCTTCTCAAATTCCTGGAACGTCCTGAGTGATAAGAATGTCTTTTTATTCACAAGGAGCTCCTTTGGCCACACCTAAGTTTATGTTAAGGAGGTGACTCCTAGATAGCTTCAGGCTGGTGTCCCCAGAGAGAGCAAGGAGGCTCACTGCCAGCTTCCCCCTCGAATACCTTGCCCTACATCTCTCTTCCATTTGGTTGTTCCTGAGTTGTATCCTTTATAATAAACTGGTGAATGTGAGTGAATTGTTTTCCTGAGTTCTGTGAGACGTTCTAGCAAATTATTGAACCTGAGGAGGGGCCTATGGGACCCCCAAATTTATAACTAGTCAATCAGAAGTATAGGTGACCCCTAGGACTCCAAGTGGGGGCAGTCTTGTGAGGCTGAGCCATTAATTTGTGGGGTCTCCAGGTTACCTGTGCTAACCCCAGGTAGCTAGTCTTAGAATTGAATTGAATTATTGCACATGAATTATTGCACACCCAGCGGGTGTTGGAGAATTAACTGTGGGAAAAAATCATTCATTTGGTGTCAGAAAAACGATGTCACAGCGGGTATAAGGGATGCGTACATGAATCCAAGCAGCATTATGCATAGAAGGAATAGTGAGCCCACAGGAAATAACAAAGCTCCAGATTAGCCTTGTAAATTCAGAGTGATAGAGTTATAGCAAGTCTCACACATATTCCTTTGTGGCTCTGAAGCTCCACAAAATAATTGCAGAAGAACCAAGATGCTCTATCCTTTGATCCCAAATGGGGTGAGAAAAATATCAGTTACATCATTTTATTATGTGATTTTTATTCACTGCCTCAATAAATATTTATCGAAGTTTACTATGGGCCAAGTACTGTCCTAGATGCCCTTATAATAAAATTTCTTATTGTAAGAAACAAGTCAGTGACACATTTTTGGTCAATATATAAAATTGTACCTAATTTTACATGACTGCTTCTAAATAAAGAGACAATTATTGAAATTTGAAATATTTTTAAGGCAAATCATTTTCTATAGAATAACCTGAATTGGTTGTTAGTTGGTTATTTTAAATACATCTGCGTGATAATTGAATGCTAACTGTGTGTCAGGATCTCTATATGTATCATCTTTTTTAATCCGTACAGCTATTATTATCCCCATCAGGAAGATGAGAAAATGTAGGTTTTAGACAGATTAAGTAATTTGCCTAAAATGTGTAATTTGAACTCAGGCAGTCTGACTCAAGAAACCACACTCTTAACCACAATACTGTTTCTAAGTGGTGCCATTGACATAGGGGATGCTCTGTACTTGTCAATAAATAAGAACTTTTGCTATCAGCTTTGCACAACAAGATAGGTGTGAGTTACCCTGAGCATTGATGAGAAGGGGCTTCACCATCCTTTAATAAATCATACCATATAATAAAGAAAGGAAAGATTACCACTATTTAAAGATAAAATAAATCCTTGTGCTCTGGAACATTTCTAAGAGGCTTGAATTGAAGCAGGTTTGGTAAACATATTTTTGATAATAGAAGTACTTGTGGTCCTCTAGCGGAATACTTCCCAGTATGTTGTGTGGACTTCTAGATGTCGGTTAGATATTAGCAGCTGCCTAATCTGGATTTCTCCACGCATCCTCCAAAATCCTTACAGATCAGCAAGAAAAGCAAATAAAATCCATAATAGCAACTGTAGCGTAAGTAAGTATCTTAGCCAGCTTGGGCTTCCAGAACAAAATACCACAGCCCAGGTGGCTTAAACACCAGAAATTTATTTCTCACAGTTCTGGAGGCTGGAAGTCCAAGATCAAAGTGCTGGCAAAGTATGTTTCATTCTGAGGCTTCTTCTCTTGGCTCATAGATTGTGCCTTTTGGCTGTGTGCTCATGTAATCTCTTCTTTTTTGTGTGTGTATGCACAGAGAGAGAGAGAGCCAGCCGGCTCTCTGGTGTCTCTTCTTCTAAGGGGACTAATACTATTGTTTCAGGGCCTCACCCTTATGACCTCATTTAACCTTAATTGTCTCTTAAAGGCCCTATCTCCAAATACAGTCACATTGATTTAGGGCTTCATTACATGAATTTGAGGGGAACACAAGTCAGTCTATAGCACTAGGAGACAGAATACTACAAATTTCAATCCCAAACCCACAGAGTTAGTTTTGGAAACCATGCCAGAGTAGGGTCTGGTGAAGACTGGGTTGAAAAGAGAAGCATACCATGGGGGCCTAGTGGGGATGAATATCAATAAAATCTCCTCTAGAAAGAAAAAGTCCTCATTATTTAGAAAACGGTACATCAAAGAATTAAGTTATTTATACTGTCTCTCCTATATAATCTGCATCTCAGGATAGTCTTATAGTTTTGGGGGCAATTTCTATTTATAGAAGTATTCTACATAATAAAAAAGAAATGGTAGAATACTCTACTGCTATTTTATACTAATTATAAAGAACTAATAGATGTATGCAATTATCAGAGGCCAATAATGTCACAAAAAAAGAGATGAACAAACATTGTGTTTCCTGGGGGAAGTACACAACCCACCTATAAACTAGCCTTGCCAAATGAATAAATAAAATCTAATTCTGATCAAGCCTCTAGATCTAAGGAATAATTTATCATAAATACAGTGGAGAGAGGAACATATATTATATGATCAACATGAGTGCAGTTGCCAAACTCTACAAATTACCCAGTTTCTTCAATAAGAGCAACAATGATAGCAAACAACAGCAACAACAAAAACCGCAAAAAAAAAAGAAGATAAGAGGAGGCTATAGACCAAAAGGTAATTAACAGCTAAATCAATCAGTTGAAATGTTTGATCCTAATTCAATAAACTGTAACTAGAAATAAGTCAATTGGAGGGGCCAGCCCAGTGGTGTGGTGGTTGAGTTTGCAGGCTCTGCTTTGGTGGCCTGGGGTTCATGGGTTCGGATCCCAGGCGTGGACCTACAGATCATTCATCAAGCCATGCTGTGGTGGTGTCCCACATACAAAGTAGAGGAAGACACACAGATGTTAGCTCAGTGACAATCTTCCTCAAGCAAAAAGAGGAGAATTGACAACAGATGTTATCTATGGGCCAATCTTCGTCATCAAAAAGAAAAAAGAAAAGAAAGAGGTCAATTGGAAAAATGTTAATACTTCCTGGATATTTTGTGATGTTAAGGAGTTGTTAATATTGCTAAATATTTTAGTGTAGTCATGATATTGTGGGGTTTTTTAAGAAGAAATTTTTATGTCTTAGAAATACTGAAATATTCACAGATGAAATGATATAACATCTTGGATTTTCTTCAAAATAATCCAAAATTGGGGGAGTGAGTGTGGATATAGATGAAATAAGATTGCCCATGTATTGAATATTATAAAACTGCTGTGATGGTTAAAATGTTCATCATAATATTCTCTCTGCTTTTGTGTACGTTTAAAAATATTCATAATAAAAAAAATTTTTTAAAGAATATACTAGATATTTTGGAAAAAAAAGGAGGAGAGAGTAAGTCCATTTTGAATGGGAAAAATGCTCAGAACATGTCTGAGAACTGGCTCCTGGCGACCCAAAGATCAAAAGGCACCTGCTAAGAACTGTGAAGCGTCTGATCTAGCCTGTTGGCTAGCTAACAGTTTAGCCCAGCCAGGCGGCCGGCCCTTGCAACCAGGTGCATTGCTTTTCAGAGGAGGAACCCTGATCTTAGGAAATCTGAATATTTTATACTGGAGTAAATATGCCTGTCCTTGCTACAAAGGGAGATACTGTATTCCAAGACTATAAGCAATTGTGTCCTTTAGTCCAGAAAAAGACATTACTTTTGTGTTCCAAGAATTTTTAAAATAAATATCTTTGGTATTCCAGAACAAAGGCAGCCAGTGCCTCTGCTTGTAAGACATGTATGAACGTGAGAGACCAATGGAGAATTGTCTCCTAACCGTGACAGCTCTGGGAGGGCACCGCTGTGGAGGAGAGGGTGAGACTTGGAAGGAGGAAGCATCCTACGGGGTCTGCTGGTGGAAGGATATAAGAAAGCAAGCTGTGGAGTTGAACCCCAAGGAAGCAGAATCAGAAGATACATACCTCAAATACGCCAACTACCAAAGAAAAAGCATTTATTTTTACCAACAGAGGAGGGGCCTCTTGAACTAAGAAACCTGGTAAGACACTCTCACCCCATCGTCATAGAAACACCTATTATTCTCAGTTCAGGAAAATGATTATGAAATGACAGGCAACATCCGTTAAAAACGATAAGAACAAAATAGGAAATAAGAATCAAAAGATTTTAGCTGATGAAAATATTCTCTAAAAAACCAAACATGAAGCAGAGGAAAACTGTTACAAAATATCCACCCAATAAGCATTAAACATCTCTAAATAAGCAATATTAGATGTAAAAGAGGACCTTAAACCATAAATTCAAAAACCCAGGACAGGAGTGGACAAAAAGCACAGTTTAAAATGAGATACGACACAATTCAGGAAAGAAATTGAAGAAAAATATAAAAATCATCCCATAGGTGAAGGTCAAATTACAAAGTATCCAGGGGAGAATAGATGCGAGTGCAAGTCTAAGAAGACGTTTTAAGGAGAGGAGCAAAAATAAAATCAAGAAGTAAATAGAATCAGAAAGAAAGTGCTGGATACAGAACAGCAAAAAAGATCTAATATGCATGGGATTTTCCTGAATAAGAAAAATAAAACAGTAGAGTAGAACTACTATTAAAACTATAATAAAAAAAATGAAATCTTAATCTTATTGTTGAAAGTACCCATCATCTACCTTGGAGATTATAAAACAGAGCCTAGTAAAATTGTTTAATTTTAAAGAACCAGAAAAATATGGTCCTCTGGGAAAAAAAATACCAAGAAACTTACAGAGTTTCTTAAACTGAAACCTACACAGCAAAACGAAAATGACACAGTATTTTTTTTAAATTTTAGGAAAGTATGAGTAAAGAATTTTGTATCCAGCTCAGCTGATTTACATGTATCAAAACCAAAGGAATGCCACAACTAGAAGGACTCACAACTAAGATATACAACTATGTATGGGGAGGGTTTGGGGAGATAAAGCAGGAAAAAAAAAAAAAAAAAAGGAAACTTTGGCAAAAGGATTGCTGATGAGTACTAAAATAGTAGATCTAAGGCTATATCCAAGACTAAAACAAAGGTGAGAACAAGTGTGACACAGTATTATGCAAATAATACATGTTCTGACAAAGTAAAAGGAACTTAAAAAATTGGAGGAGAAGGGGAAAAGTAAAAATTAGAATAAGTCCATTGATTGCTGCATGGGTTACAGATAGGAGTCAAAAAATATCATTTAAATCTAACAAACCAAATAGTAGAAGCCTAATTAAGGGGAAAAAAAAGATCAAGGGAATTTTAAGAGTTATTGGCATAGAGTTAGGCAACTAAAACATAAATACAAGCTTTCTTAAATGCAAAAATAAGTACTAAAAATAAGCAGAGACGACAGATCAAGAAGAGAAAGAAACATAGTAAATCTAATGTTAATATTAACATCAAATAATAAGGCAGAATTAAGAATGAACACACAGGTCGTATCAACAAATGGAGATGGGCTTAACTTGGCTATTTAATGAACAGGATTCTCACTGTGGCTTACAACACCAAATCCAGATCCACACTGAATAGCAAATACACTCCCAAACCAAGCAATTCAGAGGCTAAAATAAGGGCTTGAGCTCAGGCACAGCAGACAAATGAAAGCAACAAGAAGAATGCCAAAGTTGAAAGCAGCAAGGTAGAATTCAGGGCGAGAGCATTCGATGAGACAGGTTAACACTTTATGAACTGGAGTAAATACACTTGATGATTTGCCAAGTCTCTGGACATTAATTTGAAAATATCAGAAAGCATTAAGCCTCAGAGAGTATCAAAACACCAAGTCTCACTTACAAAATAATTCTTCAAATTGATCTTGACTTATTCTGTTTCAGTAATAAGCAGATAAGCATTAAATCAATAAAGTATAAAGCACATAGGAATTTAACCCTTCTCTTTTTCTTGAAGCCCTGTGAAAATCCCAAGAAATGAATCCTTAATATAAACTATCATTAACCCAGAAGAACAGAGAGAGTTGGGAGAAGAGACGACAGCAAATGAGGTTTTTTCAATCAGTTTCTGGAAGAAAAACAGAAGTCAGAACTGAATTACTGGAGAGGAGGAAGTTAAAACCCATGTCTTTCGAGAGGGAAGCCACCCAGAAGCGAGGACAATTCGCCCCACAGAATCTCTGAGGGGCTGAGGACTTGAAAGGACTAGAGAAGAAGTTGAAAACAAGGGAACTGATTTGCTGTCTGATTTTGGAGTAGTTGAATCCCTGAGGTCTCCTCTCACATGCACCCGTGTGGCCAGGCAACTATCTTTAATACCCCATGCATGGCTAGAGGCTGATTCTTCACAGAAGATGAAACCAAAAGCTTCTGGATTCAGGGACAGGAGGCACAGACAGGGACTAGGGTGGGGGTGGGGGCTTGCATGAAAATCTATGCAGTAGGCTGTGGTAGTCTGAGATGTCTTCCCTCACTTTTGCCCTAAATACCTATAGCCGGTTATCCATCTCAAGACTACAAATTGGAAAAATCCTCGCTAGTAAAACTGAACAGCTAGAAAAGGACCAATGATCGGAAGTTCCGAGACAAAGTGAAGAAAGTTCTAGGAAAAAAGCTGGACTGCAGGCCCAAGAGTAACAATTCAGAGAGAAGGACAGAGAACTCAAGAAGTGAGGGTGTTAGGAGAAAAGTAACTGATGGAATTGATTGCAGAGAAAATACTATAGGTAGGAGTCTCATTTGATGAGAAGGACTTCTAGAAAGCCAACCAACTCAAGTAGCAAAGCAACTTTTAACTCCAGGAGGGATTAGCATTCTTAGGAAAGAAATTTTAACCAGAGTGAAGTGCTTGGTTCAACAGCAACTAATATTTGGAGCAAGAATGATAATGTAGAAAAACATTATTCTCTCTATTCCTGGAAAGAAGGTAAGCGGGTATTATTTTGCTGGAGTGCATTGTGAAGTACGGATCAAAAGTCTTAAGTTTTTCTATACTTTCACTCAACAATTCCAATTTCAGGCATTTACCCTAAGAAAACAGAAGTGAATGTGCACAAAGATTTAAATGCGAGTATGTTTGTTGCAGCATTGTTCCTAATAGTAAAAGACTGACTTCAACCTAAATGCCTCAAACAGGGAATCAGTTAAATAAATATTGATACAGCTATATAACCGGATACTATAGAGATAAATATTTACTTGGGAAAATATTCATAATTCACGTACTAAAAAAAGTTTCAGAAACAATCTTTTCACGATGGTCCCATCTTTAAGAAAAAAAATAAAGAGAGGTAGAGATCTGAAAAATTCTATCAGTAGTTATTTTGCATGGTGGGATTAAGCATGAGGGTTTTTTCCTCTCTTTTTGTCTGTATTTCACAAACAAATAAGCATTTGCATAAATACTTTTGCATAAATATAGCAACTGTTAAAGTTGCCACACACAGAAAGAACTGACTTGTAACTCATGGTTTAATATTCTAATTAGAAAATAAAAACTACTTTTAAAAAAGAAAGAGAAAGACAAGGAGGAAGAACATGGCGTGGTGGCAGGTTAATCTGTAGTGATCAGAAAAGTGTCCTGCTTGGAGAGAGTGGGTCAAACCTTATAGGCTAAATTAGTCCACTTATCCACTCATTCCACAGACATTTTCAGAGCACTAGCCATGTGCTGCTCACTGTGATCAACCCTTTTCCTATAAAGAACAACTAACCATTAAGCAGGTAAGACACAGAAACAATTGGAAATAACCAAGAATCACAGACTGAAGTTTACTTTTCTGCATAGCTTTCAATCTACTTTAAATTTAGACATCAGTGTGAAAAGACTTTCCAACCTGTCTAAAATATTAAACAAATATAAGTCTGATTACGAATAGTAGCACCCCCAACACTATCATAGTCAAGTATTAATAATAATGACTATGGTGTGAAATTCATCTAAGTTTTGTCACCACAGGTACATTTCCCTTCCTGTTTGTGTCTTAAAATAAAGTGTAATATAGTACAGAGAAAAATGAAAATTTAAAGAAAGCTAAATCACCCAAATGCTTTGAATCTTAAAATAAATTTTATTTTGCTCTTTAATGAGCTGGTATTTTCTGCAACAATTGAAAACAATGGTCTGGTACTATACAGAGAGTAATGGAACTTACAGGGTGAGAACAATGAAAGTAACTGCGTTTGGAAAGCAGATGTTCCTGGCCTGGAAATATTTCCCAGATGCGAAATGGAAAAATGATTCTCTGGTCCAGTTGCCTTGGAAAGTGAGGTGATGTGTGGCTTAACTAATTAAAATACTATCTATTTGAGCACTATATCCAGAACATAAAGTGATGGCTAGAGTCTTATGTCTACAATAAAAATTAGCAAATGACATAAATTACAAAAAGCAAGGAATAAAAATTTACTTCAAAGAAATTCTGAACATAACTTGCCTACTCTCTAAAGTAAACTTATGTTTGAACTGAGACATAGGTAGTATTTGAAGCAGATGCCTACCAGAGATGAAAAAAAGCCAAATCACTGACTATATTAAATGTAAATTTTCAACTCATATGAAGAAATCAAAGAGAAAGATCCAAACCAAGACCAAATTGAATTTCCCAAACTCAAGTCCCTTCATTTTTTCCCCCCTTTAGTGTATTTACATGACTCCCGGTCAGAGCAGCGTTAAGAGAGTTGTGAATTTGTTGTTTCCAAATTGCCCTGAAAACTGGAAGTTTGCACATGCAGTATCTTCCATCATGTTAATTGACTGTGGATTCCATCAATTCAAGCTCTGGAAACTGAATGTCCTGCCTTCGAACAGTCTGTGTATTTACCACGTTGGAGGAGATGCCTTTAGCTTAAACTCTGAGGCCGTCTGCAAAAATGGCAAGTCTCAGAGTTGTCACATACGGAAAGAACAGACTTACAACTCGTTCAGCTGGCTGCCTGTTGTGTGAGGCCTGCCTGGCGCCTAGGACAGACCTCCAAGCAAGCTCTGTGCCTCCACCGTTAATATCAAAGACATTTCCACTGAGGTAAGAGCTGCAGATCTAGTCTCCAGATACACAAATTTCGTGCTGGGAGGCAGAACCAGCCTTTCCCAAGTAATTGTTACGTTGAATGAAACAAAGAGTTTATGCAGGCATGAAGTATTAAAAGCAGATATACTGTAGATATCTTCTTGGGCATTCTGTATAAGCTAGCCCTCAAAAAATGGAAAGTCGGTGTTTATTCTTCGGACATTGTTTGCACAGAAGCAGCTTTTCTGAAATGTGCTTTATAGTCTGGCTGAAAACACAAGTTTTCCAAAAACCTCTTATCTTAAATCTCTGAATTTATCCATCCAATAAAGCTTAATTTTATTTAATATATTATACATAAACACATGGTTGAAACGCTACTTTCTTATTTTGGAAAGAGAAGAGACTCAGACTATTGTCCAGAAACTCAGTGTGACTTTGATGTTTATTAGTTTGAAGAACTACAATTTCTGAAAAACTGACAAATTTGTTTTGAGAAGTTTAATATTGAAACCAGATTACAGCATGACTAAGAATTAGTAATATTTATGAGAAAAAATGATAATGATCTATGACGTTCTGTGAGTCATTAAAAATACTTATTCAGCACTTCAGGATCAATTTCTCTTCTACCTGATGAAATACTATGAATGAACACAAGATAATCTATGTCTGTCTGAAAAAGTAGATGCTATCATTAACTTCTCTGAAATGTGGACAGCGATTATATAAGTGTCCGTTTGTTCTGCCTTTCCAGAATAGTTTAATTTAGGGTCAGGTAAGAAGAAGGTTAAAAATAAAGAGGCCAAAACAATTGTAAAAATGCTGATGATATCATAAAAGAGATCATTTTAGCTTTTGCTTACCACATACATAGTCTTGCTCCAACGAAAACATCTGCCTGTCACCCCATAAACGTCCCTACACTTCTCTTCCCTTTATGAGCAAAAAATGGAGTTTTAAGGGGCGTTTAATAGCCAGCAGCTGTTGGGCTGCCAAATACTGCATCTGGAGGAGAGTGTGCTCTTCACATGGAAAAAAATCCGAAACTATTGTTTAATTTTCTTAAAGTGCACCGACGCTTTGCATAACGACATTTGAATGCTTTGAATATGGGGAAAGACACAGGAGCTCCTTAAGTGCATCTGAAACCAGTATATTGTTCCCAGAAGGCAATGAATGACTGAGATTGTATTTGATCATGTTTAATACACAGCTTCAATAAGTGCTAACGTAAACGAGTTTAATGCCTGGTAACAGCGACACTTGATGAGAACTTAACATTCATTTTATTCCTCTGAGATCAGCTCTATTGAGGCTGTAATGAATCATAATAGTTTCCTTGATAGGTTATAATTGTAATTTTCTGAAAACATAATTTATTTTTAAGAGTACTTAACATTTCTTGAAATAAACGTTAGGACAGGGAAACATCTGCTTTACAAAAATGAAAATGAGGAACTGGCATTATAAGACTGCTTCAGAACAAGGATGACCCCAGGATCATAACGTGTTGAGTGGGGCTGCTTTTAAAACAATGTGCTTCAAGATTCTGTTAAAGGAGAATATAAAAGCTATGAAATACTCTATTTACTTTAATAATCCCCTACTGGGATCAAAGTTATTTCCTCCATTTCTTTACTTGTACTTTGAAAGGAAGTTTGGTATGACAGACATAATATCAATACATAATACTTCAAGAGATGGTAAGTTTTATCCCTGTAGAACCTAAAATGGTTCAACTAGAAAGGAGTCAGTTCAGGAGAGAAAGAGAGAAGGATGACTCAGCACTCACTATTGCGTCCCTGCCCTGTTGCCTCTCATCTCTCTTCTGTCTTTCTCACCTCCCCTGAGACAAGATAACGGCTGCAACATTTGCCTCATCCACTCATCCTTCCTTCTGGACCACAAGTCATATACACCTTAAAGATTAACTTGAAAACTCTCTCCTCAGTTTTTTAAATCACTACCAAAGGACCTACCTCTCTCTCTTTCTCTCAGAAATACAAATATTTTACTACTGCAGAAAAAAATATAGCTATTAAATTCTGTGTAATTTTCATAATTGGTCAATGGAGAGAATCTAAACATTAATATGCATTGCTGAGGAGAGGAGGCAGTAGAAGGGGACCCAGGAGCTTAGAGTTCCTACATTCTCCACGTGGAGGGAAATGGTTTATGCTGTGCATGTGTTGGGGGGGCGGGGTGCCGGCGAGGGTAATCCTACCTCTTTGCGGAGCGGCTGTACTGAAGAAAAAGCTAAGGATAGACATATCTTTAAAAAGCATGAGTTTGCTTGTCTGCCTTCCTTCCTTTCTCTCTTTTTTTCTTTGCTTTTATTTCACTCTTCCTGTTTAAAACTGGTAAAGTTTGCCAGATATGGACCTCTACTACCAAAGGAGAATGGGGTATCCTCTTGTCTAGCAATCATTCAACATCATATGTTACCTTCTGTCCCATATCTGTAGCATCTTAGAGGTTGTCAATATGATCAGTTAATCCTCAGACTTCTCCTGTGATGTAAACTTATATTTTACTTGCATTTTATAAAAATTTATGTGAAATAGATCAATGCTTATTGTAGACCTATTGTTAAAGTGAGTTATAATATTTTACACTGAGTTCTTTCCCTTGAGAGAGATACAATCTTATCAAAGAGACAATGCTTATACCCACAGCACAGTTAAAGAATAATAAAGAGTGGTGAATAATAAAATGCTAAATTTATGCAATTAAAGGCTAAAATGCTTTTTTATGGACATTGAATATAACTGGTTAAGAGGAGTGGGAGAATCCAAACATTTCTGTTTGTTCAAGCTTCTAGTCTTCTCCCTTGCCAATTTTAAACACTGTTGCCAAATTAGCCTATTGTCAATGCCCTGTTGAAAATTCTTGATGGCTCCCCTTGTGCACAGTCATGATTCTCATATTGCAAGTACATATGGGCCCCTTTTACTGAAAAGATTTTCACAGACCAAGAACCCTGAGACTGTCTCCAAATCAACAGGTATGAGAATCCTAGTTTGAGAAACACTGACTGACTTAAGAACCTGAGTTTTATTATTTCTTTAAATTATCTTTCCCTTGAAACCAGTTTTGCCTTTAAAGACAGAGAAACATTGGCCTATAGAATAAGTTCTCAGCTATTCAGTCTCCCTTAAGATGCCTTTTGTATTACATGCCAGTTATGGAAGCCAAACTGAACTGCTGTCTTATTCCAACACAGGTCCTCAACTTTCCTACGAAGACATTTTTGTGCACACTCTGACGTCAGCCTGGAATGCTCTTTCCTTCTCCTTTTCCATCTTTTCCTCCATTTTCTTTTTAACAGAAATTAGGTCAAACAACTCCTTCTTCATGTATCTCTTTATGCTCACAACAAGGAATCTCACCTTCCTCTGACTTCCAAGGGCAGTTCATCTGTGTCTCTTCTACAGCACAAAACATCCGATGTGTATTATGCTTAGGTATGTGCATAGCTTTTCTAAACTGCAAGCAGCTAGAGGATAGGGTCTGTATCTGATTCATCCTCTGCAAGCAGCTAGCACCATGTCTCGCACGTGAAAGGTGCCAAGTAAGAAGTCAAAGAAATAACTATATGGGTCAATGAGTAGAGTGAAGCTTGAGAGAAGCCATTAAAGGTTGATAGAATGTGGAAAGTGGCTGAGGGAGGGATTTTGGATAAAGAACCTAGGAAACTGCTCCTCCAATCCCTGAACTAAGGATTTAATAACACAGGAGAGAAGATATATAATTACTTCTTCACTTTATTAATGAAATAGAGTTGTTTCCTCGGAGAATATTTGTGCTATTCAAGAAAAATTATCTTAAGGGCCAAACTTGTCAAAGGATATTTACCAAATACTTTAAAAATCAACCTCAATAACCTATCATGATTCTTGCCCCTTGGATAGCGATGAAAGAAAATGTATTCAAACGGTCCAC